>NC_079403.1:2879826-2909826 GCF_029220125.1 Pseudoliparis swirei
TTGTGAAATTGGGCTATACAAATAAACTGAATTGAATTTAATTGAATGTGTGTGTGTGTGTGTGTGTGTGTACATGTGTGTGTGTGTACTTCTGGCTGCGCTGAGTATTTTTAACTTCTGTCTCAGAGGACGAGTGCACTCGGCTGATTGTGTGTGGAGGCCCAGAGGGAACCTGTGTGTGTGTGTGTGAGTGTGTGTGTGTGTGTGTGTGTGTGAGTGTGTGTGTTGTGTTACTCCCGGTGGGCCACAGTCGCTCGGTCACTGCTCGTCATTACCGAGTCATACGTCCTTCGTTTCCGTGACGACGCCACGAAGCCCCTCAGAGTCATTAAAGAGTCTCAACTTTCCTTTTTTAACGGTTGTTCTGCCGGTTGTTTGTCACGGTGGTGTTTGACCTTTATTTCATTAACCCCAAAAAGAGAGGAGGCAGGTACACGAGACACCTCCGCTCTCCTGAGGTCACTTCCTGTTGTCTCTCTGCTAACTGGCAGCGCTTCACCTCTGGCTTCGGTATGCAGGGAGGATTGGGTTACGCCCCCCTGGTGGTCAGGAGAGAGAATGCAGCTCTAACATATGAAGCATATACTTCTATTCAACCAGAGGAGTCGCCCCCTGGTGGTCAGGAGAGAGAATGCAGCTTTAACATATGAAGCATAGACTTCTATACAACCAGAGGTGTCGCCCCCCTGGTGGTCAGGAGAGAGAATGCAGCTCTAACACATGAAGCATAGACTTCTATACAACCATAGGTGTCGCCCCCCTGGTGGTCAGGAGAGAGAATGCAGCGCTCACACATGAAGCATAGACTTCTATACAACCAGAGGAGTCGCCCCCTGGTGGCCAAGAGAGAGAATGCAGCTCCAAAACATGAAATATAGACTTCTATACAACCAGAGGAGTCGCCCCCTGGTTGTCGGGAGAGAGAATGCAGCTTTAACACATGAAGCATGTACTTCTATACAACCAGAGGAGTCGCCCCCTAGTCATCAGGAGAGAGAATGCAGCTCTAACACATGAAGCATAGACTGCTATACAACCAGAGGAGTCGCCCCCTTGTGGCCAGGAGAGAGAATGCAGCTTTAACACATGAAGCATAGACTTCTATACAACCAGAGGAGTCGCCCCCTAGTGGTCAGGAGAGAGAATGCAGCTCTAACACATGAAGCATATACTTCTATACAACCAGAGTAGTCGCCCCCTGGTGGTCAGGAGAGAGAATGCAGCTCTAACACATGAAGCATAGACTTCTATACAACCAGAGGATTCACCCCCTAGTGGTCAGGAGAGAGAATGCAGCTCTAACACATGAAGCATAGACTTCTATACAACCAGAGGAGTCGCCCCCTGGTGGTCAGGAGAGAGAATGCAGCTCTAACACATGAAGCATAGGATTATAAATGCCTCAGTAGGCGCTGAAGGACACAGACGAGGGCATCTGGAGATATTGAACGATCAATCGATGGAATGCTTTCTAAGGGATTCGGTGATAAGGAGATTCTTCGTGGGATTTGATTCCCTCCATTTCCATCAAGTCCTCGTCTCGTTGCAGCTTCTCAAGGTCGAATTTTGATCAAACCAAAGGACTCCAGATGGGATGGACTGCTCCACAGCCCTCCTGCTGTGAGCCACTCGCATCTCCACTTTAATTGCCCGAGATCTTGTCTTTTGATAAAGAGGCTGAGATGTACGCGGCTGCGTGTGTCTCGGCCTCAGCCGGTCGCTTCTTTCTATCGCCACCTCTCTCTCTCGTCTCTCGCTCCTCTCCATCTGTCTCACTCCTCACTCTCAACCCACAGTCGAGCAGCAAAGGCTGTTGAGAGGGAAAGAAATGACACAATGTAGTCGATCTTCTTTTACTCGGCGGCTTTTCACTCTTCTACAATTTGGGCAAAAGTCCGGGGCTTTGTTTTGTATTCGTTGTTTGCTCTGTGTCGTTTTGACGAGGGTTCAATCGCCTGCAAATATTGTAGACGGCATGATACAAGAGGAAGAGGAGGAGGAGGAGGAGTAGGAGGAGGAGGAGGACAGCTTTTTGAGTCTGTGGCCTGAAGACTAAAATAATAATAAAATCACTTCACAGAGATACGGAGGAACCCGACCACAGTGGATTGTACCACGTGTGCTGTGACAATAGATCTAACTGTTGTTAGATACCTATCTACCTATCTACCTACCTCTCTACCTACCTACCTACACTACCGTTCAAAAGTTTGGGGTCACTTAGAAATGTCTTTATTTTTCAAAGAAAAGCACTGTTTTTTCAATAAAGATAACATTAATCAAAAATACACACTATACATTGTTAATGTGGTAAATGACTATTCTAGGTGGAAACGTCTGGTTTCTAATGAAATATCTCCAGGTGCATAGAGGCCCATTTCCATCAACGATCACTCCAGTGTTCTAATGGTACATTGTGTTTGATAATCGCCTTAGAAGACTAATATCTGATTAGAAAACCCTTGTGCAATTATGTTAGCACAGCTGAAAACAGTTATGCTGGTGATATAAGCTATACAACTGGCCTTCCTTTGAGCTTGAAGTTTGAAGAACAAAATTAATACTTCAAATATTAATCATTATTTCTAACCTTGTCAATGTCTTGACTATATTTTCTATTCAATTTTCAATTCATTTGATAAATAAAAGTGAGTTTTCATGGAAGACACAAAATTGTCTGGATGACCCCAAACTTTTGAACGGTAGTGTACCTCTCTATCTACCTACCTACCTCTCTATCTACCTACCTCTCTATCTACCTACCTACCTCTCTAGCTACATACATATCTACTGTACCTACCTACCTACCTACTTCCTAACACGATGTCTCTTCTGTTGCAGATGGAGGACCACGTTTCCACCGATGAGCTGTGACGTTGTCGTTGGGATTTCGACCTGGGAGTTGCGGAACCTTTCCGCTCGACGAACTTTCTCAAAAAAAATAAAATAAATTGCCGCCGTCTGCCGGCGAATATAATCACAACAAGACACCCTTGATAATAATACAAGAACATAAGAATGGAGACTCTCTCCCAAGACTCCATCCTGGAGTGCCAGATCTGCTTCAACTACTACAGCCCGCGCCGGCGGCCCAAGCTCCTGGACTGCCGCCACACGTGCTGCTCGGTGTGCCTGACCCAGATGCGCAGCAGCCAGAAGGAGATCCGGTGCCCGTGGTGCCGCGCCGTCACCAAGCTGCCGCCGGGCCTGTCCGTCTCCCAGCTGCCGGACGACCCAGACGTCGTCGCCGTCCCGCACGCCTCCGAGCACACGCCGGTCTTCATCCGCCTGCCCAGCAACGGCTGCTACATGCTGCCGCTGCCCGTCTCCAAGGAGCGGGGGGCGGCGCTGGGCTGCCACTTCCTGCCCGGCGGCCGGCAGCAGAAGGGCGTGACGGTGTTGACCGTGCCCGAGCGGCAGCAGCTGGGCCTGGCGATGGGGCTGGAGGGGATGGGGGCGGGGCTGGAGCTGGGCGAGGGCGAGAGGAGGGTAACGGGCCCGGGGGGAGGGGCTGCGGGGGGGAAGGGGTCCACGTGGTCCGGCGTGTGCACGGTGATCCTGGTGGCGTGCGTGCTGCTCTTCCTGCTGGGCATCGTGCTGCACAACATGTCCTGCATCTCCAAACGCTTCACTGTCATCTCCTGCGGCTGAGGGAGGGAGGGAGGGGGGCCGGCAGACCCCTTACCCCCCCTGGATTTCCCTTGCTAGCCCTGCCGCACCTCAGAGACGGGACTCGGCTGAGGAAGAGGGGGAGTAAGACTCACATCAGGGGCATCCGAGGTCATTTACAGAGCGACAGAAGAAGAAGAAGATGAAGAAGAAAGGGAGAAGATCTACGCACGTGCTGCCATTGTGACCAATTTCCTTTTATTTAAGAGGCTGATGGAAATAAAGATGCCAACTTTCCTTATTCCCGCCCTTTTCCCTTTCCCGCCCTTTTCCCTTTCCCGCCCTTCCTCTTTTTCTCTCTCCGAAAGAACGCTTTGGGAGTTCCTCCAGAACGCTCTGTTTTGGGCGCTCTGACACTCGCTCGCCGTCACCGCCGTTGGACGCCTGTTTATTCCGCGGTTGGTAGACGTTCCCCGGTGTTCATGGTGCCGGTTCCGGCTCTGGTGCTGCTGAAGGGCTTCAGGGGGACTCCCCATCCTCTTTGATGCTGCAGGATTTAACCGTGCAGGATCCACCACGTCAGACTCCGAATCATCGGGAAACTCTATCTTTTTTCTTCTTCAAACAACCTCTTCCTGTTCAGAACAATCTGTTGCTGCCATGGCTCCATGTGGCTAGTGGAAAGGACTGCTGTGGAAAAAGAGGACAAACAACATGGATTGTTCACTCATCAACAGGCCGGAACTAAAAACACGGGGAGCGAGTCGCTTTATTACACGCGGAAACAGTTTTAATTAGTTCTGAAAAACCATCAGGCAATGAAAAGATTGAACAAATTAATATATGGTTATATATTATGAGAAAATACAGTTATTCGCATTCTCAGGACGAGAAGATCAATACGACTCTCGGCTCTGTGCGCCACCGTGGCTCGAGAACCGGGAGGCGATTAGCGTAGCTTAGCATAAACTGGAAGAAGAGGGAATTCGTATATCTTAAGTTGTAGAACATAAAGCAACTTAGAAGTAATTTGTGAGCTTTAGTCGTGTTTTGTAAGGAATGTTTTTCTACGTTAGCCATTTCCCGCAACTTCCGGATCATTTTCCATGTTATGTTTTTGTAATTTAAATCCTGTAACTCCTCATTAAACTGCAACTTGTAATTTTTCACTTTTCTCATATCGTGATTTATACAACATACAACAATTTACAGTAATTTGTGAGATTAACTGTGTTTTGTAAGGAATTACTTTTTACTTCAAACAGGAGCAGGTTTAGCCATTTCCCGTCGCTTCCCAACCGTTTTACTTGCTAACGTTTTTGTAATTCAAAGCCTGTAACTCCTCATTAAATTACAACTTGTAATTTTTCACTTCTCACATCTTAATTCATACAACATAAAACAATTTAGCAGTAATGTTTGAGCTTTAGCTGTGTTTTGTAAGTAATATTTTTTTACTTTAGCCATTTCCTGCCGTTTTGGACCGTTTTACATGCTAACGTTTTAGTAATTTAAAGCCTGTAACTCCTCATTAAACTACAACTTGTAATTGTTTACATTTCTCATAACTTAAATTGTACAACATAAAAAAAACTTCCAGTAATTTGTGAGTTTGACTCTTGTAAGTATTATTATTTTACTTCCAAGAGGAGCAGGTTTAGTCATTTCTCGCCGCTTCCGAACAGTTTTACATGCTAACGTTTTATAGTTTAAAGCCGGTAACTCCTCATTAAACTACAACTTTTAATTTACATTTGTCATATCTTAAATTATCATAAAACATGTTACAGTAATCTGTGAGCTGGAGAGCTAACTGTTGCCATTCTTTAGGCTAAGCTAATCAAGGCTAATCGCCTCCTAGCTTTAGAAAACCAATAAGTGTCAAGCTATTTCTGTAAATAAAATAAAATTGGAAGACAATTGAAGACGGGAGACAACGATAAATTTTCTTTCTTTTTCCCGCGGATGCCGAGTGTGTTTTAATTAACGTGTTATAGTGAATTTTTGTATCACTTTTTATATGTTGCTGTGTTGTTAGAGAGTGTAACACACACACACAGGGGGCTTTTCCTTTGTCTTTGTTTGTCGTGTTTTTACCTGCTTATTGTTGAGATTCAAGCTCTTTTCGGGGCACTCGGAGTGATGTATAAGGAAAGAAAGTGTTTGGTCATTTTTGTGGTATTAAAGTATATAAATAATTATATACTGTGCCGAAATGCTATCCATTAATACGTACTGTACATCGACTTGTTCGCCTACAAAAAAAAGAAAAACCCGAGATTTATTTAATGCGTCACTGAAAGTTTTTCTATCAAATTAAAGGAGTCGTCTTTGATTTCTGAATTATTATTTATTTGAAGAAGAGCCTTTCTTAAAATATATTTGAATTTCCCTAAATCGTTATTGACGAAACATCGGCCCGATTTTCACAAAAAAATTAAAGTCTGAGATTATTTTTGGGAGGTTTCCTGCGCCGGAATATTCCGTGATGAAAGAGGAATGTGTCTGATGTGCAGATGCAGTAAGAGTTGAGTTCATGGGGGACGCGATGTTGCTAAGAGACGAGGGGCTGAAAGTCCCTTTGAAGTTGAAATATTTTTAGCTGAGCGCTCTAAACAACAACAACAACAACAACTTTTTCATTTCTCAGCACTTGAGGTTTCTTTCCTTCTGGGCCCCACACGAGATAACTGATAAAAAAAAGTTATCTAAAAAAAAAAAAAAAGCAAATGGTGACTTTATTATAACTTTATGCTTCATAAATCAGTATTAACTCATTCATAAAGGAACAGTTTTACGTCTAGGTGAATCTCTAAATCCTAAAGTGACAGTGTACCACATCTGTCAGAGTGTTATTACTCATCTATTAAGCATTTATAACAATGTGGATAAGGCCGTTCCATAAACGAGCCGTTTGTATCGTATATCTTGTTAAAAAAATAGCAATAAAAATATAACATTTTTGGGGGGAAAGGTGAAGGAAAGAAGACACCGTTTCAACTATTATTATTATTATTATTATTATTATTATTATTATTATTATTATTATGGGATATCTCACAAGTAGATCACAGACTTGCTACCTGCTGAGCTTTTTTGAGATATCGCAAAATATAAGCGGTGAATGTTTATGCTCAAAATCCTAAATATCTCGGTCCTCTAAAATAAGTGTTTTTTAATTGGTTTTAATCAGAGAAGCTGTTTTAGAAAGAGTTGCACACATATCTCAAAAACTGGACAGATTAAAACAGAATTCCTTTCTTGAGTGCAGTTTCAACGCATTAGCACATGCTAGCTCATTAGCGTTTTTTCCCGCCAAATTGAAGGTCGGTTGCACAAAGAAAAAGCGATCCCGCCGAATCTGAATTTTGAGATTTCTTGCGGGGGATAAAACCCAAAAACTGTAATTAAAAATGTAATTAATCTTCGGTCCTCTCCATCGGGAACGAGGCTCATGCTTTTGTTCTTCTCACCCTCACGGTGTCCGAACGCTGCTGATAAATGAGATTATTGATCCGGAGGCGGTAAAAAGAAATCTCATTAAACGCTGTAGAAAAAAGAAGAAAATGCTTGTGAAGGCACAAGAAACCCCGGACTTGTGGACGCTTTGGGCTTCTTTTCCATATCGATTTCTTTCCTTGTGAACTTAAAGATGAAAGAGGAAAAAGATCCCGAACTTTAAGTTCTTCTCTTGTCATAATTCGACCTTTTGAGAGAATAACGAGCCTTTTGTCTTGTCCTCCGTGCGCCCTCTTCCTCTTCTTCTCTCCAGAAACCTTAAAGAGCGACGACGGGAGAAGCCTAGGAAAGGAGAGGAGGAAAGGAGAGGAGGCGTGTCATAAATACCGAACAACGACGACTGCGGAGGTTTTTAATTGGCCCCCGTGATGGATCTTTTTTTAACATGAACAGAGAAATACTCCTCCTCCTCTCCGAGATAAAAGGAGCTCGTTCCTTGCAGCTTGATTTAATCGACGTGCTATCCTTCACTGTGGAGGGAACGTGGCGCCGGGCAGGCTCTCTTTGTTATCCCCCCGCCCCCCCAAAATATATTCATCGATATCGAGTCCTGCAGGTAATTAACGCTCTTCAGGGACCAAGCGGCAGTCGACCCGTCACCACAGCCAGCCGTCTCTATTCTCTCGTAACCACGGCGGCAGAATATAGTTATTTTGATTTATTTAAGTGCATCGATCAGCAAAAAAAATCAGCACATTAATCATGAATCCCAATATAAAAAAAAAAACCCATTCCAGTTCTGCTTATGATTTGATTTTGTTGCTCTGGTGCTCAGCGGCGTTTGATTGAAATAATACTGTGTGTTCACCCAAAGGAGGTTTTGCATGACCCCAGTGCATGCTGGGAGCTGCCTGGCGGTGAATAATGAGATTGTTCTCGAGACAGAATCCACCTTGCAGCTCCGCTCTGTTCAGTGGCGCTCTTCGTAAACTCTTCCCACGCTTCCCTTTCAAAATAAAACCCTCCGTATCGAGATTTCGTGTTTGAGTGGCAGTTGCAAAGTCTCTCTGCCGCTTCGGCGTACTTTTTAAAACCGAGCTCGACTTCGTCCTCCGAACGCGGCGGAAGACTTGAAGCGACTGATATGGTCTGCGTGATTCATTCGAGGCGGGAAGTCAGACGCTCGCGCGGCATTAAATGGCGGGTTTTGTCAAAGGAAGCTCGTCTCTCCTCGCCGTACTCGGCGAGCGCTCCTCGAGGGACGTGTCACCTCGCGCTGGAATACAAAACACAGACATATATATATATATTTATATAAAAGATGATTCTTATTTGTAGGAGGCGGTGTTGGGTGACGATGTGCAACAGAGCGAATAAAAGCAATATGGTTTTTTTGGACTCGGTTCAGTGAAGTTGGGGAGCTGAGAAATGTAAATATTATAAAAGGGATTAGAGGATGAGGATGGACGAGGACTCTGAACCCGGAACCTGATTTTATAAAACCTGAGGAGGATGAAGGTTTTATAAGATCTGAGGAGGACGAAGGTTTTATAAGGCCTGAGGAAGACGAAGGTTTTATAAGGCCTGAGGAGGACGAAGGTTTTATAAGGCCTGAGGAAGACGAAGGTTTTATAAGACCTGAGGAAGATTAAGGTTTTATAAGACTTGAGGAGGATGAAGGTTTTATAAGATCTGAGGAGGATGAAGGTTTTATAAGATCTGAGGAGGACGAAGGTTTTATAAGGCTTGAGGAGGATGAAGGTTTTATAAGGCTTGAGGAGGATGAAGGTTTTATAAGACTTGAGGAGGATGAAGGTTTTATAAGATCTGAGGAGGACGAAGGTTTTATAAGGCTTGAGGAGGACGAAGGTTTTATAAGATCTGAGGAAGACGAAGGTTTTATAAGACTTGAGGAGGACGAAGGTTTTATAAGGCCTGCTGAAGCCTATGTGACAATAATTCTGGACCCGACGATAAAACAAATATAAATATAGAGATAAAGATAAAGAGTTTGTTTTTGTCGTTGGAATTTCGTTTGCTGGCCGACAACAAAGAAAAAAAATACACAACACTGACGAGGCCCAGAGCCCACGAGGTCACGACGGGAAACAAAACAACAGATGCTGCTCAGCTTCTTTCCTTTGCACTTCAGTATTGTTTGCTTCGAGTCCGGCTCCAATCAGACTCCCCACCCCCCTCCGGACCCTGCACTGAGTTTATATATAACACACAGTCAATTTAAAATACAAGATAAAAACATGTAAGTGTGCTTGAGGCGCCACGTCTAATGTGTTCCTCCTCTCTTCTGGACCATGAAGCACCTCTCTGGTTCTATGAGGCCGTTTAAATTCATTTTTCAAGGCCGGAATAAAAAAACACTTCCTGCTCAATTAGTTGATTCCTTAATCAGATTAGTGGTTACTGGGCGGATTAATTTCCCCGTCGGGCTTTGAACCGAGTGGAGGATCAATGCTGCAGGTGGTGGACATGAATATTTATGCATATTACACATGAGGAATGTGCTACTGGATTTACCCCCACCCCACACACACACACGCACACACATACACACACACACACATACAGCCTTGCAAGACAATTTCTGCAAGTGGTGCATTTGTTATGATCACCATCAGAAAGGCATGCAGACGAACACACACACACACACACAGACATAAACTACATTTTTGTTCTGTTTTTTTATCAATAATTTTACAAACCTCGGACCTGTGTTGCATTGTGTAACGAATATATAAATATATTTATATATACATATATAAATAATCTATACATATATTTATATTTATATATATATATATATGTATATATATGTATATATTTATACATAAATACATGTTGTATATATACTGTACATAAATATATATAAATAATATATATGTATATATATTTATTTATATAAAAAAAAAAATATATATATACATATATATAAATATATGTACATATTATTTATATATGTATATATATTTATATATATGTATATATATATTTATAAAAAAATATGTTTATCCTTTCAGGGGGCGTATACTTCGTGTAGCCTACTTTGTGTATTTCGTGTACTTCTCGTACTTTGCCTGTACTTCTATTTTTATAAATGAGTGGGCGCCCGAACAATAGACCTCATATTACTCACCTGCTTCTAAATATTGAAACCTAATAATTACCCACAAGAGATGGAGATGGCTTTAAAATCAACTGCAGCGGTAATGAAAGAATAAGCCTTTTTTAAGGTATATTACATCTGAAAAATATATAATAATAAGAGAAGAAATATATAATAATGAGTGCTGTGAAAAATAACGCGTTAACTCAGTTAATCCAATTACAGGTTTAACTAGTTATTTTTTTTTAACGCATTTAACGCGAGCTTCCAATCCGTCTGTTGTTGGTCGTCGGGACGAAAAAAAAGTCACTTGCAAAATGAGCTTCCAATACACCACTTCAATCTGAACTCTGTCCGCTCTCATGCAGACGGTCTGTTCATCGGTAATGATCCTTCCGCAGGTTCACCTCCGGAAACCTTGTTACGACTTTTACTTCCTGTAGATCAGGGTCTCAACACGTCGATCGCGACCTGCCAGTCGATCGCGGCGTAGTGTCGGTAGATCGCATGACATTAAAGAGATTGGCCCGCCCCCTGACATGTTCTCTAGAGCACGTCTTTGTTCTTTTATTAAACTAAACGTCTGTTGATCGTATCTCCACAGCAGCATGTCATTTCTGTCTCTTCGCGTTGCGTTAACACTTATCGATCTCCGTCTGGCGCGCCACAGAGCTCCGTGCGCGCGCATCGGGACCGAGCAAAAAAAAAGTCACTTGTCAATCTGTCCACCTTTAGATTGTATCATGGTGGAGTTAATGGTTGACAAACAAGAGAAAAATGTTCTGTTTAACCCTCCTGTTACCTTTACATTTACGAACATATTTTACCCTCGGGGTCAATTTGACCCCAGCAATTAAAACCTCCAGAAAATTATTAGAATTAATATTGCTTCCCAAGTTTAAGTGTGAGGTACTTTATGTTTGTTTGTTGACTACCTAAATAGCCCTTTAAATAAATAAAAAAGTTGATATTTCTGATATGTTTGACACAGTGAAAAACAGCCTGTGGTCAAATTGACCCCAAAGAACACCGACATTAAACATTGAATGGGGTCACTTTGACCCGAAAGGCAACAGGAGGGTTAAAGATTCTGTTTAGGATGAAGATGTATTAATGTTCCATATGGAAGAAAACTGCTAAATAACTGCTGAGTTGCAGCACCATTGTATAGAATAATGTATAAATGTATATATCCGTCTTTTGTCATAAATCTCTATGTTCTCACAAAATATACCGAGAATATCGGTAATATGTGATTAATCATGATTAATCCACAAAAACCTGTGATTAATCCGATTAAAATTTTTAATAGTTTCACAGCCCTAATAATAATAGTATTAATAATATTAATATTATTAATAATAAGAGAATACATACATAATATTATTATTATTAATAATAAGAGAGGAAATAAATAATAATAAGATCAAATAATCAAGAATAATCAAGAAAGAAAATAAAGACCTTTTAAAAATAATCTCTAAATGCAGCCGGTGTAAATGTCGTGAGAGCTCAGAGTGCAACGTGTTTCTCTCCTCTGAGCTGGAATGAAATGTGCGTTTACGAGTTTCCTGCTTTTAAAAGAAGACGCAATTATCCTTCAAGTCTGAGAAAGAGAGAACGACACCTAAAAGAAACCCGACGCTCATGAGCAGTGGCGGCTGGTGACATTTTTTTTGGGGGGGGGCGCAGTTGGGCGACGCGGTTTAAATATCACTCAACAATGAGAAGAAGAGAGGTTTTGAGTAGAATATTGTAAAAAACAAAGCTTTATTTCAAGAACACAGCGTGCTCAACACGGTCCAATAACAACTATCAACACACTGTAACTTTGGGCATGAGAGGTTCAGAGCAGCTTTAAGGAACATTGGGTTGGGTTTCAGAGGTTTGCAAAATAAAAGAGTTTCACCCTCACATGAAAGAGGTTCAGAGCAGATGTAACTGATGTGGAACGGGCATGGAAGAAGTCGGCTCAGATGGTGGATTTTCCCAGCACTTATTTATTCTGCAGAAGACAACAGAACACACACATTTGCCTTCTGTTTTGTCTCTGCACTTCCACTTCCCTCAGCAATATAAAACCATTGTCCATGGAAGACAGGACCACATTAAATCTAAATAATAACAATTCTCATCAAAACCATGACATGTAACATACAAGGGAAAACAGAGACCCCTAATGGACAAAATAAATAACTACATGAGCTAGAAAGTGGCTCAATGAAACCGCCACCAAACGTATATTTTGACAGTCTAAATGACACGACAGCTGGACGCCGATCGTATTAACATTCCATTACTGTATGTAACATAAACGGTTAATTTTATTGAAGAATATAGCCAAAATAGTGCAAAATCGTTTTCACTCAACTCACCTCGGCAATATAAAACCATTGTGACGGAAAGACGGACTCAGGAGCAGGAAGTGCAACAGATGGAAAGCAATTTCCGCAGGAAACAGATTTTTAAAAATAACGCTAAATAAAAATAGCTCATTAAAATAAAATTCACAAACACTCATTAATATCGTTGAACAACAAACAAAAATAAAATACAATACATTGAAAACAAGAAATGACAGAGTGCATTTCTAACTGTTTGACAGAGTAGACCCACTATATGTAAAGAAAAGTAGCCTCCTCTCTTCAAAGTGGTCAAACTTCTCAATAACTCTGGTTAAAGTCCATCATGTCTGTAACCAGCCTGTTTCCATTATTCTGGAGGGAATGTGTCTGTTTTTCAGAACTTCTTCGTTGTGTTTTCGATGCCAGTTCGGTCTGCAAACAGGGTTAGCTTCATGCTGTTAGCGAGTTAGCTCCATGTTCTTAGCTAGATAACTGCGGCAAGATTCGTGCTTTCCACTTGTCTGAAGCTCTTTAGATCCCTCCCCCCGTTGTAGTCCAGAGAGTTTCCGTCCCAGGACTTTGGAACACAGACAGGGGAAACAAAAAACGAATTACTCATGGAGCATTCAGCTAACCAGCTCCGGTTAGCATAGGCTTGAGGAGAACCTCCGGTGGAGCGGTCAGCGCTTTGCTGCAGAATTTTTAAATCCGGATGTTCGGGTCCCAACTCTTTCAGCCTCTTCTTGTCAATATCTGACCGTCGATTGAAAGGTGTTTGGTGTAGAGATACCAGAGTTTTCAGTCGCCGACGCCATACTAACATAAAGCTTCTGCTAGCTATGTTGCTCGCATTCCGTGGAGCTCTGGGCAGCAGGGTTGCCAGGTCTGTGTGATACAACCAGCACAAACACCAGCCCAATATCAGAACTCAAAATATGCCCGTGCCAAACCATATACACTGCTTTTAAAGTCCAACAGCATTGCTATCATTGCCAAATGTATTGTAATATCTACAAAGTAACAACATATGTTTAGTTTGCCAGCATTAAAAGCAGTTTTCCTCAAGTTATTTCACCTAGGTCCTAAAATGGCCTTGTGTAATTAGATACAGTATATTATCATAAATAAAATGTGGACGTGCTGATCTGGAGTCAGTTTGGTAGGATTTGGGTATGAATAAATTATTTCATTTAAAATATGGATTTTTATTTAAAGATATTCATGTAATTTGCATGCAAAATAGGTCTACCGAACCAAGGACACAAAATTCAAACCCGCAACACTTCAAAAGTGGCCCGATTCCGCAGGAAACCGCATGGACCTGGCAACACTGCTCTATGGGCTGAGGAACATACGGTCTCTGATCTGCCGAATAATCATCGCGCGCACATTTGTGCGCTAAGATTCCCGGTTTCATCCGCCAATGTGAAGCCGGTCATTGCCAAAACGACTGAAATGTTGTATCGATGCCACACACACGTTAGACCAGCGCCTCGAAAAAGGGGAGGGCTTTCTCCGTGATAATGGCGATATATTATATTTATTTTTCACATTCATTTCAAGATTCAAGATTCAAGATGGTGTGTGTGTGTGTGTGTGTGTGTGTGTCATTAACTTAAGTGGTTGTTGACAGGGGCTTACGGTCTCCCACACACATTTAGCGCGTCAACACGGTATATTTACTATTTAAATGATTTGGCATATAATGTTTTTTGACAGAATTTTTTTTTTTCTTCTTCTTTTTTGTTCATCTCCAAATTTTAAGAAGGGCGGCGCCCTAGCGCCCCCTATGGACGAACCGCCACTGCTCATGAGACGACATCTTGGAAAAGATTAAACTAAATGTGAAAATGTGGAAAATGACGCACACAACAAATTAGCAGCATTATAATTATTCCTAAGAGTGGATTAATCATTAATACCAATTTCAACAAATGGATAAAAGCTTAATCATGTTATCGGCTGAGATTACTTTGAGCCGAGCTGATATAATATTCATCAGCGTCTCCTCGGGACTATTAAAACATATTCATATAAATGATATCGCAATATTGTGAAATGATTGCTGGTTTTAAGGCGGTATCGAGTGATTTTTTTGCCAAAAAACTCCCAACATTTTTTTCCGTTTGGGATTATCACCATCACAGCAACAGCAAGTAAAATAAATCAAGAAATACAAAAATATATATTTAAAACCTCAAATTACCTTTTTTGTGCTGGAAAAAAATCCTTCATGAGCTAAAAAAATAAATAAATAACAACTAAAACTCTGAAACACATTAAAACAAAAGCGTATTTGTTTATTTTAAATGTTATACATGAATGTTCATGTATAAGGGAAGTTGTTTTGATATTAATCCTTAATTTAAATGAGTATATACTTCGTGTTTGAAGGATTTCGTAGATATATCTCATCTTAGAATTCAGTGGAGCTTGTGGAAACTTTCAAGATAAGTCATAAATAATAATAATAATATTAATAATAATAATAAAACTAATAATAATCATAAAACTAATAATAATAATAATACGAAATTATAAATTCATTTAATAATCATTAAAAAAAATCATAATATGTTCTCCTGCAACCCGGCAGGGAGAAACCAGACGGTTGCTCCCATAATGCCGGGCTTTCTGACAAATAATCCAGGATTGACTATGACAGCCCCTCCCCCCCCCCCCCCCCAGTCTCTTCACCTCCCATACGTGGGCTGCAGGTGTCTGACGCAACATTAATAATGAAGAGACGATCTCACAGGAGGAAACTCTCTGAAGAGAGAATAATAAATGTCTTCCTGATCATTAATACTGGTACCAGACAAAAAGCAGAACGTGAACCTCTCTCTCTCTCTTTCAAAAAAAAAAGAAGTCAAGCAAATGATGCACTTTGAGGGGAAAGATCTGTTCCGCAAAGAGATTCAACTGCAATAACAATTCGGCAATTATTGCGAATTTAAAATAGCTGCGTTATCTTTTGAAGGACTTGTATTCATGTCACGCTTCAGGAGGGGGGGAGGGGGGAGGGGGGCATGATGCTGCTCGCTCTGGAAATTGCATGCCCAGATGTTCAGAAAGTGTTCTGGAAGGTGAATTTAGTAAAATAGAAGCAGCATTATTTTTTTTCCTTTTTATTACCAAGAATACAAAATGGTATCTACATCTGCACACGGCTCACTGCGGCGTGGCGGACCACGTCAGAGTCCAGGTAAACTTCTCCCCAATCAGTTATCAAAATGCTCCTTCACTTCCTTCTCAGTTTGAAAAATCTTTTTTTTATATCGTCTTTAGGTGTTTGTGTTTTGCTGATTTATTCATTTTTCATCCAAAATGTTCTTTTTCTTTAAAATACTTTTGGCACTTGATGCATCCTTATCGGCGTCTCTGAAGTCCACGGGGTCGGGAGGACGAAGCGGCACGGCGGTGGGTCCGGAGAAAAAAGAAAAGAAATGCGACTCGAGTCACACGATCGTCCCAGATGTGCCTGCAGGGATACGTCCAATTTCTGGCCCCGCCCCCAAAAACAAAATGGCTTCCCTCGGTTTCTCGTGAGTGAACTGCTTCTTGTGTTTTTGTGTTGAGAAAAACAGTTTCGATACAAATATGATACAAAAACAACAACAATAATAATAATATGATAAACATATCAACCTGTAGAAAAAAACAACAACAACAAAACCAACCCCACACAGGTTTTACATCAATCAGCGCGTCATGTGACATTCAAGAGAAACTCTCAGGGAACCGTGAATGAAACGAGAGCTTCCACATCACGCGTGTGCCGACGTACACGTGACCCTTTAAAGGTGTAGTGTCAGTGTGAAGGTACCCAAATAAGTTAGCAAGAAAAATATATAAATATACGGCACATGGAACGAAGAAATAAATTAGGACCGGCCACGGATGAAACAGAACAACAACAACAACAACAACAACAACAACTCCTGTGACTTCTGTCTGTCGTTTCAGAGTTTGAGTAAAGTTTTGACACTTTGAACCAAGACAGGAGAGTTAACGTGTGCTTTGAGGCGGGGGGGGGGGGGATGCTAATGCTAATGCTAAAGTAGCTCAGCGGGCATCTCGGGCCTTCGAGGCCTCGGCAGGAGTTCAAGTGCCGTGGAGTTCGCGGCTATTGTTCGTCGTCCATTCTCCGATGTTCTTTTTTTTCTTCTTTCCGTCTCCGATTCGTCGAGATTTTCCACCCCAAGAAAATCAAAAAATAAAAGCGTCTGTTCTACCACACGGGGGCGGGGTTCGTCTCCAGCACGCCGTACATCTCCGCCAGTTTCGTGAAGCGCGGCCCCCAGTCGTTGAGGTAGTCGTACTCGTGGTCCGTGTTGGACGCCCCCGACTGCAGCGAGCTGAGCGACTCGGCCACCGAGCCCTCGCCCTCGTAGGCGTACGTCTGCAGCGAGTCGAACGGCGAGGCGCCGGCGTCCGCGTCCAGCAGCTTCGCCAGCACGTAGCCGCGCACGCTGCTGTCGGCGCCGCCCGCGACGCGCGCCTGGGGCACGTACCGCGACAGGCTCTCGATCTCCGGCAGCATGTCCTGCCTCGCCGTGCCCGGGGGGCGGTGCGGGTGGCGGTGCGCCTCGCGCGGGTTCCACATGGCGCCGATGTCGAAGGCCTCGGTGTCCTCCTCGCCGCCGCCCTCGTCGTCGTAGCGCACGATGTTCTCGTTGACGTTCTCCTCCTCGTCGCACAGGAAGGGCTTCTTGCGGTGGGTGCGCAGGGAGAGCATGAGCAGGATCATCACTGGGCGGAGGGAGAGAGGTCAAAGGTCAGATCAGGTCAGATTAAGTTAGAAGAACTTTTGCAGCAGAACGAAAAAAGAAGAAAACAAATCTTTTATTTTACACCCCGACCTCTCGGCCGTGTTCTTCTCATTCTGCGCTATCGCCAAAAAAAAAACAGCCAGCGAAGGTCGAAGTATTTTACTTCTTTATTATTATTATTTATACATTTAGATATATTTATATATAATATTTCTAATATTTCTAGAAATTATTCGTCTTTTATCAAAAAATAAGATTTAATACAAAATAAATCCTAAAGAAAATACAAAGAATTTCATGGTGTATTTTACTTCTTTATTATTATAATTGAAACACTTATAAATATATATATATATATGTATATAATATATAATATTTAGAATATTTATAGATATTATTAGAATTTTTTATACAAAATAAGTTTCATAAAAATATCAATCCTAAAGAAAATAAAAATAATTTCTCGGGGTATTTTACTTATTTATTATAATTCATACATTTATATATATATATATAATATGTAATATATAATATTGAGAATATTTAGGATATTTATAGATATTATTAGTCTTTTGTTTAAAAAATAGATTTTATTAAATATTAAATCCTTAAAACAATACAAATAATTTCTCGGGGTGAATCTGGGTTATTTAGACTCCTCTCTGTCTCAACTCACCCAGCAGGACGAAGATGCAGGCCAGGATGGCGATGAGCGCCCCCCGGCTGAGGCTGGCGGGCAGGCTGTGCGCCTCGGCGTTGCACGACATGACGTTGCCGTCGTGGTCGCAGCTGCACACGCGGATGGTCACCGTGCTGGTGCTGGTGTGCACCGGCTGCTCGCCGTCGGAGATGAAGATGGGCAAGTAGAAGACGGTCTGGTCCCGCTGGGACCAGCCTCCTCGCCGGGTCAGGATCCACGCCGTGTTGTCTGGACAAGAGACAAGGGAGGGTCAGGCGAGGGGGGTTCAGTTCCTGGAGGGGGTCAGGGTATCGGGCAGTCATGGGGGTTCAGTTCCTGGGGGTTTAGTTCAGGGTATCAGGGCATTTTTTTAGGACATTATTATTATTATTATTAGTAGTAGTATTACTATTATTATTATTATTATTATTATTATTATTATTATTATTATTATTAGTAGTAGTAGTAGTATTTATTATTATTATTATTATTATTATTATTATTATTATTATTATTATTATGACAAGTTCTGGATCAAGTCCCAAATCAATATAGAACAATCCTGAGTCAAGATTACAAGTTCTGGATCAAGTCACAAGTCCTAAACTACGAGTCTTTGAGATCTAAATAAGAGTTACGAGTCACGAAGCTGACGGCTCGTAACTCCTCCCCTTGAGTTACGAGTCACGAAGGTGGTGACTCGGAACTCCTCCCTCAAGAGTTACGAGTCACGAAGCTGATGGCTTGTAACTCCTCCACTTGAGTTACGAGTCACGAAGCTGACGGCTCGTAACTCCTCCCCTCAAGAGTTCCGAGTCACGAAGCTGGCCTAACTGGGACTGTGGACCTGGTCTACCTTGGTTGTCCCTCAGGGTGAAGTTGGGGTTGTTCACGGCTTCCGGAGCCAGACGGAAGTTAAAATGTTGTCCGGCGAGCGGCTCGTCTCGATCCACCGCCGCCACCGTCTGGATCAGCTGGGGAGGACGAACATGTTGACGTTTACATAAATACTGCGGCTAAGCTACATGACAACAACAACAAAGTTAAAGTCCTTTAACAGCTTGATTATTATGTTCCTGAGTCATTATTGTGCACTTTATAAACTGTTGGGAGCAGAATTCACAACAACGCATCACATCATCATCATCATCATCATCATCATCACACCTGTCCCGCTTTGGCGCTGTCGCACACGTACGCCTCCTGCTGGTGCGTCAGCGAGGGCGGGTTGTCGTTCACGTCCAGGACCCTCACGGCCACCAGGGCGCTGGAGATCTGCGTGGGGTTACCTGCAGATGCACACGCACACACACACGCGTGTTGGTCACACACGAGATGCATTGACGTGTTTGTGCCTACCTAAACATCCATCTCCCTATCCATCCATCCATCTACCTACCTACCTACGTACCTACCTTCCTACCTATCTACATACGTATCCATCCATCCACTTACCTCTCTATCCATCCATCCATCTACCTACCTACCTACCTATCTACCTACTTACCTACTATCTACCCATCCATTTCTCTACCTACCTACCTAACTCTACCTATACATCTATCTACCTACCTATCCATCCATCCATCCATCCACCCACCTACCTACCTACTTACCTACCTACCTACCTACCTACTTACCTACCTACCTACCTACTTACCTACCTATCCATCCATCCACCTACCTATCCATCCACCTACCTACCTATTTATCTACCTACCAACAAAACAGAAATTAGGTGGATATTTGTGCATGTGAAACACTGTGTGTATGTGTGTCTCTGTGTGTGTGTGTGTGTGTCTGTGTGTGTGAGTGTGTGAGTGTGTGACGTACTCATCTCCATGGCGAGGACGGTGATGTTGTGCCAGCCCACCTCCTCCCGGTCCAGTGAACGCATCGTGATCAGAGCCCCGGTGGTGATCTCCATGTAGAAGAACGCCTCGGGGTCGCTGGACCTGTCGATGGAGTACCTGCCCACACAACAACAACCAGCGTGAGGGGCCAGAGAGACTGGGAGGACTGGATCCACTGGGACCAGAGAGACTGGGTGGACTGGATTCACTGGGACCAGAGAGACTGGGTGGACTGGATCCACTGGGACCAGAGAGACCGGGTGGACTGGATCCACTGGGACCAGAGAGACTGGGTGGACTGGATTCACTGGGATCAGAGAGACCGGGTGGACTGGATCCACTGGGACCAGAGAGACTGGGTGGACTGGATCCACTGGGACCAGAGAGACCGGGTGGACTGGATCCACTGGGACCAGAGAGACTGGGTGGACTGGATCCACTGGGACCAGAGAGACCGGGTGGACTGGATCCACTGGGAGCAGAGAGACTGGATCCACTGGGACCAGAGAGACCGGGTGGACTGGATCCACTGGGAGCAGAGAGACCGGGTGGACTGGATCCACTGGGACCAGAGATTGAAGCTGAACGAGCAGATTGTTGCTTTATTCGTTGCCTCGATTCGTCACGTCATTCTTTGTTTGTTTGTTTGTTTGTTTGAGTCTTTTTTCTGATTAATTCTGTTGTTTACGGCTGTTGTTTATTTAAAATATAAAAGGATAATCAGTTGTGTCCCCAGGCTGTAAACGCCTGTCAATAGAAATGAATTGAAGTCATGATTTGGTGAAGGAATAGTGTGGATGTGTTGTAGTGCTGCCCCCTGGTGGCATCGGGTTGCATTACATCAAGAAACATCGAGAAAAACTCTTATCAACTGGTCACAAATAACCAGAAGAATAAATTCAGCTGCATGTAATGTTTTAATAGCTATTGGTGGGAGAGGGAGGAGATAGGGAGGAGGAGGAAGGAAGGAGGAAGGAGGAGGGAGGAGGAAGGAGGAGGGAAGAGGAGGAGGGAGGAGGAAGGCAGAAGGAGGAAGAAAGGAGGAAGAAGGGAGGGAGGGAGGGAGGAAGGAAGGAGGAATGAGGGAGGAGGATTGAGGGGAGGAGGAAGGAAGGAATGATTTATGGAAATGAGACTTTTGGAACCTACCCCCTAACCCTAACCCTCCTCCTCCTCCTCCCCCCTCGTCTTCCTCACCTCACGGTGTGGTTGGCGGCGTCGGGGTCCCTCGCCGCCACCGTCCTCACCACGGTGCCGACCTCGGCGTCCTCCGGCAGCTCGGCGCCGTACGCCGGCCGGTCGAAGCGCGGCGGCTCGTCCACGTCCTCCACGCTCACGTGCACGATGGTCACGTCCTGGAAGGGGCCGCGAGGGGGCGGAGCCTGCTGGCTGTTGGAGCCCTCCACCTTCAGGGTGTAGCTGGGCTTGTTCTCAAAGTCCAGCGGCTGGAGGAGGAGGAGGAGGAGGAGGGGGAACATGAATACAAATCAGTCCCTGGTCTCCTCCCTCCTCCTTCCTTCCTCCTCATTCCTCCTTCCTCCGTCCTTTCCTCCCTCCTCCCTCCTCCTTTCTCCAATATCCCTCTTCCTTCCTCCTCCTCCCCCTCCTCCCTCCTTCTCCCCCTTCTCACTCCTCTCTCCTCCCTCCTCCTCCCTCCTTCTCCTCCCTTCTCCCTCCTCCCTCCTCTCTCCTCCGTCCTTCTCCTCCCTCCTCCTCCTCCGCCTCCTCCCACCTCTTTCCTCCTCCTTCTCCTTCTCCCCCTCCTCCTTCTCCTCCCTCCTCCTTCCTTCCTCCTCATTCCTCCTTCCTCATTCCTTTCCCGACCTCCTTCCTCCGTCCTTTCCTCCCTCCTCCCTCCTCCTTTCTCCAATATCCCTCTTCCTTCCTCCTTCTCCCCCTCCTCCCTCCTTCTCCTCCCTCCTCCCTCCTTCCTCCTCCTCCCTCCTTCCTCATCTCTCCTCCCACCTCCCTCCTTCTCCTCCCTCCTCCTCCTCATCCGCCTCCTCCCACCTCCTTCCTCCTCCTTCTCCTCTCTCCTCCCTCCTTCTCCTCCCTCCTCCTCATCCTTCCTCCCCCTCCATCCTCCTCCTCCTCTCCTTCTCCCTCCTCCTCTCTTCTCCTCCCTCCTTCTCTCTTCCTCCTCTCCTTCTCCCTCCTCCTCCTCCTTTCTCTTTTCTCCTCCCACCTCCTCCTCCCTCCTTCTCCTCCCTCCTCCTTCTCCCCCTTCCCTCCTTCTCCTCCCTCCTCCTTCTCCTCCCTCCTCTCCCCTCCCTCCTTCTCCCTCCCCCTCCTCCTCCTCCCCCCTCCTCCTCCCTCACGATACCCTTTACTAAACGTACCCTCTTCACGGTGATGATGCCGAACATGTGGGTGGGGTCGGTGGCGATGGCGAAGGTGTCCCGGCCGTCTCCGTCGATGATGCTGTACTCCATCTCGGCGTTGACCCCGGTGTCCCGGTCCCTGGCCCAGATGCGGCCCACCACGGAGCCCACGGGCGCCACCTCGGGGATGCTCATCTGGTACAACCCTGAGGAGGAGGACAGGTGAGCTTCCCCTTCTGTCCACTAGAGGGAGCCACGTCTCCTTCTACTTCTCCCCGAATGATACCAGTCATCCCGGTGAACCTCAGAGACGAGGAGACGGACGAGGAGAGAGTCGAGGAGACGGACCAGGAGAGAGACGAGGAGAGAGACAAGGAGAGAGTCGAGGAGACAGACGAGGAGACGTACGAGGAGAGAGACGAGGAGACGGACGAGGAGAGAGACGAGGAGAGAGTCGAGGAGAGAGACGAGGAGACAGAAGAGGAGACAGACGAGGAGACGGGCGAGGAGACGTACGAGGAGAGAGACGAGGAGACAGAAGAGGAGAGAGATGAGGAGAGAGACGAGGAGAGAGTCGAGGAGAGAGACGAGGAGAGAGTCGAGGAGAGAGACGAGGAGACGGACGAGGAGACAGAAGAGGAGAAAGACAAGGAGACGGACGAGGAGAGAGACAAGGAGACAGATGAGGAGACAGATGAGGAGACAGAAGAGGAGACAGATGAGGAGACAGATGAGGAGACAGAAGAGGAGAGAGTCGAGGAGACGGACAGACAAGGAGGAAAGGAGGCGAGGAAGGAGGGGCGTGGCCTCCTACGCTGGTCGAACGTGGGCGGGTTGTCGTTGACGTCCTCCAGCGTGATGTTGACCGTGGTGGTCCCGGCCAGACCCCCCAGCTGGCCCCCCATGTCCTTGGCCTGGACCGCCACCGTGTAGTTCTCCCTGGTCTCCCGGTCCATGTCGGCCAGGGACACGCGGACCACACCTACAGGGGGTCAAAGGTTACGGAATATTTCATATATATCATTTTTTATTATATATATTTTATTATATTTAGTTATTTTTCATTTGATTTGATTATATATGTTTTTATTATATATATATATATATATATATATATATATTATAATATATTTTTTATAATGTTTTTTTCTAATTTTATTTTATTATATATGTTTTTCATATATATATATATGTTTATTTCGTTTTATTATTTATTCATTCATGTTTGTAATTTAGCTACTTTAACGTTATATTTCCTTGATAATTGCATATTTTATTTCACTTTCTGCCGTAAGAAACGTGACTTTCTCTTTCTGCCCTGATTTAAAATGTTAATGTATATATTTTTAATTATATATATATATATGATTATATTTATGATTCTATTTTATTACAAATATTTTTATTGTATATATATTGTTTTCGATGTAATAGGGCAATCATGTCGTCTGAGGAGACTTTTTGGGACGACACGTTTTCACATCTCCCGGCTCTAACAGCTGCATCACTGCACGTGCACGTTATTCCAGAGTGCACGTTATTCCAGAGTGCACGTCTTAACGCCACAGACCGACGCTCCGTTCAGAAGGAAAACAATAGAGAACGTTTACCATGTTCTGCAGCGACATATCACAACGTGAGGCTTGTTCTTATTTACATGTTTTCTTTGGTATTTTTCGTAGAGACTTAAACGTTACTACCTCACAAATATATATGTATATACTTGTTTTTAAAATACCTTAATGTGCAGCTTAACACTCTTCTGGCATCATATAATTATTAGTTATCTCTGGAATTGATATATTATAGATATATTTTGTTTTATTCATTTATTTAATTAATGTATTTTATTTTATATTTTGTATTATATCTATTTATTTTCAAATGTTTAAATATTTGTATTACATATTTGTACTAAATGTATTTATTTTAATTTGATTATATATTTTTTATTATATATTTATTTATTTTATTTGTATTATATTGTATATTTGCTGCCACAGTTCACTCCCCAGGAGTTTGATTGATTGCAGCGAGACGGCGTGTCGCAGACTAAAGATGTCCTCCGGTCTCCTAGCAACAACCAGGAACCACGCTGAGCTCCTCAATAGAGAGTTACACACAAAGAAACCATAACAACATAAAATAATAAAATAATAAAATAATACATTCATAAAATAATAAAATAAGACATGAATAAAATAATAAAATATTACATTAATAAAATAAAAAAATAAAAAAATAATACATCAATAAAATAATAAAATAATAAAATAATATAATAATACAATAATAAAAGAGGAGGTACCGGTCTTGGCATCCACAGAGAAGTAGGGCTGCCCCTCCAGGATGCTGTAGACAACACGAGCGCTGTTACCGTACGACGGGTCATCAGCATCCACCGCGGTGAGCTGGATCACTGAGGTTCCTGAGGAGGAGGAGGGGGAGGAGGCGAGGGAGGAGGAGGTGGAGGAGGAGGGATGAATGAAGAAAGAAGAAAATAGAGGAAGGAAAGGAAGGAAATTAAAAAAAGAAAGAAAGGAAGGAAGGAAAAAAGGAAATAGAGGAAGGAAAGGAAAGAAAGAAGGAAAGAAAGAAGGAAAGAAAAGAAGGAAGAAAGAAAGAAAGAAAGAAAGAAGAAAAGAAAGAAAGAAGGAAGGAAGGAAAGAAGGAAATAGAGGAAGGAAAGGAAAGAAAGAAGGAAAGAAAGAAAGGAAGAAGAAAAGGAAGAAATAAAGACAGAAGGAAAGGAAGAAGAAAAGAAAGAAGGAAAGGAAGAGGCATTTAGACATTTAGTCAAAATAAATCTCTTGTGGGCGGAGCCATCAGCTCCATGAAGAGTGGATGAAGACCCCCCCCACGTACCGATGCTGGACATCTCAGGCACCGAGGCCCGGTACGGCCCGTCGGGGAAGCGCGGCTCGTTGTCGTTGATGTCCTGGATCTTGACGATGAACTGGGACTCGGGCTCCAGCGGCCGGTCGGTGCGGCGGCTCCGGGCCTGGGCGCGCAGCACGTACTGCGCCTTCCGCTCGCGGTCCAGCCGCTGGATGGCGTGGATGTCCCCGGTGCCGTCGTCGATGGTGAAGGTGGTGCCGGCGCCCTCGCCGCTCAGGATGTACCGGATGGAGCCGTCGCCTTCGTCCATGTCCGAGTGGAGCTGGGGGGCGGAGTCAGAGAACACGTTTTACCCCCCAAAGCGCTCGCACTTCGCGAACACGCGCTGCAGGCCAGGGGTTTGGGTCACATCCCATAATATTATAACCTTAGAACAATGCAGTAACTATAGCGACGAGATCGACCAGTGAAGCTTCTCGTGCGTCAATCACGAAAAAGTCTTCTTCAATACGGCGTGATGCTTATTTAGTGACTTATGGTCCGTTTAGACGAGGGTAGCTTTAGGGGGCGGGGCTTACTCTAGCCTTTGGGGGCGGAGCTTACTGTGAGTGACAAGTCGCTAACACAGCGTTGTTTATTTGTCTTACGACTTTAACTAAGTTAATCACGTTAAAGTCTTCTTTAATAAAGCGTGATGCTAATTTAGTGACTTATGGTCCGTTTAGAGTAGGGTAGCTTTAGGGGGCGGGGCTTACTGTATATTTAGGGGGCGGAGCCTACTGTGATTGACAGGTCGCTACCACGGTGTTGTTTTTGTGTCTTACGACTTTAACAAAGTTAATCGCGTTGCTTTTCAAACTGCAGAATGTAACCAGGGAGAAAGATAAGTGTGTGTACATCAACTCTCGACCTCCCTGTGTGTGTGTGTGTGTGTGTGTGTGTGTGTGTGTGTGTGTAGCTGTAATCACAGCCCGCGTGGCGCTTCGCGTCCTGCGGTGCAATCACGCCGGGCCGTCGGCGTGCAATCACTCGTCGTACTCACTGCCATTAAATGCACACACACACACACACACACACACACACACACACACACACACACACACACACACACACACACACACACACACACACACACACACACACACACACACACACACACACACACACACATCACTCCTTCTCGTTCCTTTTCAAACTAAAAACGCAGGATGTGGAACTGCTGAACGTTTGCAACTGCAGAACTTGTTGTTGTTGTTGTTGTTGTTATTGTTGTTCCCCCCCGCTGCGGCTCTTATCTCTTCCGGACAGCATGCCCACCTGCACTCAATCTCTCCTGAATGGTGCCCGAGCTTCGAAGGCCGGAGAATATATAATAATTTTTTTAATCAACAGCCCCATTGTGCCCCCCTCCCTCCCTCCCCCCTCCTCCCCCCTTGTCTCCTTTCCTTCTCCTGCTCACTGATCCTTCCTTTACACTCCTATGAAAAGAGTTCTGACACTCGGCTATCAATCACCTGCCTCGCCTCCGACGCCCCCGACATCCCATAATACTAAGCTCCCGTATCTCAGGATGTTGCTGCACCTCGAGGAAACACCTCTTATATCCAGAGGGGGGGGGGGGGGGGGGGTAAAGAAGGAGAAGAAGAAGAAGAAGAAGAAGTGGAAGTGTGTGTGTGTGTGTGTGTGTGTAGTGGTCCAGACCCCCCCCCCCGCTGACCTTCCCGATGTACAGCGGGTCCAGGCCCGTGTATTCCTCCAGGACGAAGAACTGGTTCCACACCCAGCCCCTCTTCACCCGCGCAGAGCTCCTACCCAGAATGCCGAGGGGCAGGAGGGCCAAGACGCACACGGCCACCAGGGGGAGCACGGAGCCTCCCATCGTCACAGAGATCCTCTCTTCTTCTTCTTCTTCTCTGTCCTGGAAGAGAAAAGAAGGGATGAGGCTCACATTCGTTCTCTTGTGACACAAATGAATGCAGATCATCACGGAGGAGGAGAGGAAGAAGAAGAGGAAGAAGAAGAGGAGGAAGAAAAGAAGAAGTGGAATAAGAAGAGGGAGAGAAAGAAGAAGAGAATACTCTAGGTCCTATGAGATGTAAATATAAATCCTTGAAGGTTTTTGACTTTAACGACTTCAGTGTTGCGGCTACTCCACCTCCTCCTCCTCCTCCTCCTCCTCCTCCTCCTCCTCCTCCTCCTCCTCCTCCTCCTCCTCCTCCTCCATCTGCATCTCGTATCTTTAATGCATTTAACTCGTCTCCTCACGTTAACCAGCTTGTGTTGGGGGTGAAGGGCGGATTCACAGTGAAAGGCCCCAAAAAAGAGGGCGAGACAGCGTAGAAGAAAAGCTCCGTCAGCGAGGGAGGAGGAGAGGGCGGAGGAGGAGAGGGAGGAGGAGGAGAGGGAGGAGGAGAGCTAGTGGACTGGAAGTAGAGGAAGAAAGAAAAGAGAGACAGTTTGACTCCATTATGCTCTGAGGAGCTTTGTGCTGCGGCAGACTCACTTCATCAATGTGAGGGAGGCTCAAAGGGGGGGGGGGGCGAGAGAGAGAGAGAGTGTGTGTGTGTGTGTGTGTTCTGACACTTGACCCTCGCTGCTCTCTCTCTTTTCTGTCCATTCAAGCCTCCGGTCTCCTTTGTGAAGTGAAATTAGCTCCCTGTTTTCTCACAAGCCCTCTGGCTCCGCCCCCGTTGGCCCCGCCCCCTCCAAAGGTCACCCCGGGCACCCAAAGGTCAACTCAGGGCACCGGGCATTTTGTCGTCCCGAATGAGGCGACACGCAACGTGATTGTGTGCCCTGGCAAAACATCTCACGCACACACACACACACACACACACACACACACACACACACACACACACACACACACACACACACACACACACACACACACACACACACACACACACACACACACACACACACACACACACACACACACACACACACACACACACACACACACACACACACCGTGGCATCTACACTGGTTAATGGGGGGGAGGAGCAGCTGGTGTTTAGCACACAAGCTGTGAAGAGGATGAAGAGGATGGAAATGATGAAGAGGATGAAGAGGACACAGATGATAAAGAGGATGAAGATGATGAAGAGGACAAAGACAGCGGAGATGATGAAGAGGATGATGAAGAAAAAGATGATGAAGATGATGATGAAGAGGGTGAAGGAAACGAAGGGGAGGAAAAGGATGAAGAGGGCGAAGAGGATGAAGCGTATGAAGAGGATGAAGCGGATGAATAGGGTGAAGAGGGTGAAGAGGATGAAGAGCATGAATAGGGTGAAGAGGATGAAGAGGGTGAAGAGGGTGAAGAGGATGAAGAGGATGAAGAGGATGAAGAGGAGTGTGTAGCCTCGGCCTGAAGACTTGAGGTATTTTTTTCGTGTCCTAAAATATTTTAATCATAAACATGAGACCACCGGCATGAGGAGAGAGGAGGAGGAGGAGGAGGGAGGGAGGAGGAGGAGGAGGGAGGAGGAGGAGAGGGGAGGAGGAGGAGGATGGAGGAGGAGGAGGAGGAGGGAGGAGGGATGCGGTGCATTAGGTGCTCTATGAGCTGCTCCACAGAGTGTGAGGCCTTCAGGTTCCTTCAGAAAGACGTGTGAAACACTAAATTAAGGCTCCAGTCTCGTTGACCTCGTTGACCTCGTTGACCTCGTGGATGCTGCACGCCGCCTGACTCTGGACCCGAGGCCGGAGCACGGCGAGGAAGACGAGGCACGGAGATCCTCCTCCTCGTCCTGTGGAATTAAACTCTTTGGTGACCGTTATATTTAACGCCTTTAGGAGCTGAGTGACAGGGCATCTGTTGTTGTTGTTGTTGTTGTTGTTGTTGTTGTTTAAAGCACAGGGTCTCTACCGCCAGCCCCTCAGATGGAAAACCTTCAAAGCAGCCAGGGGATGTGTGTGTGTGTGTGTGTGTGTGTCAGTAGTACCCTCTACTCCCCCCCCCCCCCCCCTCAGGACAGACCCCACCATGGAGCTTTGAACCTGCTTCTGTCGTGCTCTAATTGCCCCCCTCCCCCCCTCCATCGGCATGTGTGCAGCTGAGCCGCGGTGAGCGCCTCCTTTAACTGTACGCTGTTTCTAATTACTCCTCCCTCCACTTACTGTATATATATATATATATATATATTTATATATATAAATATAACATATATATATATAAATATAACATATACTGTATATATATATAAATATAACATATATATATATATATATAAATATAACATATACTGTATATATATATAAATATAACATATATATATAAATATAACATATACCGTATATATATATAAATATAACATATACTGTATATATATATATAAATATAACATATATATATTTATACATGTATATATAAATATAACATATATATATAAAAATATAACATATATATATATAAATATATATATATATTTATATATATATTTAAAACAATATATATATTTATATATTAAAAACAAAATATATATAAATAAATATATACATATAAATATATATATATATACATATACATATTTATAGAAATATATACACATATATAAATATATATATTTATATATTTTATCATCTCAGGAACCCGAAAGGTCTCTGACGACGCTTATCCATTCAGAAGAAGAGGAACAAGACGAAGAACAAGAAGAAGAACAAGAAGAACAAGAAGAAGAACAAGGAGGAAGAGGAGAATAAGAGAAAGAAGAAGAAGAAAAAGGAGAAGAAGAATGGGAAGAGAAAGAAGAAGAAGGAGGAGGAGAAGAAGAGAAAGAAGATGAGAAAGAAGAAGAAGAAGAAGAAGAAGAAGAAAAAGAAGAAGAAGAAGAAGAAGAAGGAGGAGGAGAAGAAGAAGAGAAAGAAGATGAGAAAAAAGAAGAGAGCGAAGAAAAAAAGAAGAAAGTAAGGAACAAGAACAAGAAGGAAGGAGGAAGAAGAATGAGGAGAAGAAGTATAGAGCGCACGCCAACAGTGTCTTATCCTGTCGTACAGG
>NC_079403.1:2914826-2959826 GCF_029220125.1 Pseudoliparis swirei
CCACAGGGACAATAGTGGATCTCTTGAAGCAGGCGGGGACCACGGACTCAGCCAGGAGAGGTTGAATATTGTGGTGAACACTGGAGCTAGCTGGTTAGCACAGGTCTTCAGTACTCGCCAGATATGCCATCTGGACCTGCAGCTTTCCTGGTGTTCACCCTCAACAGAGCCCTCTCACACTGTGCTTCGGTCAGAGAGTGTGTGTGTTCAGCCAGCGGTAGAAACTCACCTCGGCGCGCTACGTGTTTGTTGTTAGCGGCGAGCTCGCGCTGTTGTTGCTAGCCTCAAACCGTGCATAAAATGAGTTCAGGTCGTCCGCTAGGGATGCGTCGGCACTCACCATTGCGCTGGGTCTGCTCTGGTAGTCTGTGATGGTCCGTAGCCCTGCCATAGGCGCCTGGTGTCGCGCTGCTCCATCTGTGATTCCACTCTGTCTCGGTACCTCCTTTGGCATACTTCACCGGCCTCCTCAGTCCATAGACCGCTGCCTTGTCATGTTGCGGATACAAGACCGGAGTTATAGGCAGTACGGGCGTTCACAGCTTCACGGATGGATCTTTCAACCCACGGCTTTTGGTTAGGCAAGTCCCTAACTTTTACCGTGGGGGCGATGGTGTCCGTTAAGCGTTTATGAGGCTCATTGCTACTTCCGCAAACTCGCTGCGACTGGAACTGGATTGGATCATGTCCCTGTAGCTCAGCCTCTGATTGGTCAGACCACCGCATTGTTCCTCGTCACTACCCTTCCCGCGATCCTTTGTTTATACTCCGGAAGCAGAAAAATGGCGGCATGGTCTGATTTCCCTAACGGAGGAGAGAGACAGCCTTGTAGCCTCTCTTGAATGGCGTATAGCAGTGGTCCAACGTTCTTTCCTCTGGTAGCACACGTAATGTGCTGGTGAAAGTTCGGCATGACTTTTTTAGTTTTGCCTATTAAAGTCCAGCCACCACCACAGCCGCGTCGGGATACTTGTTCTGATGCCGACATAACACATCATGTAGGTCCGATAGTGCTACGTCGGTGTCCGCTTGTGGTGGAATGTAGACGGCTGTGGTGATGACCGAGCTGAACTCCCGGGAAGGTAGAATGGACGGCATGAGATCGTCAGATGTTCCAGGTTCGGCGAGCAGGAACGAGAAAGAGTCTTAATGTTCTTGGGGTCACACCACATGTTGTTTGTCATGAAGCAGACCCCTCCACCCTTAGATTTACCAGACTCTTCCGTTCTGTCTGCACGGAAAACAGAGAAGGACTCGGTTGGGCATATGACTCGATCCGGCACCAGCGGGGTCAGCCAAGTTTCCGTCAGACAAAAGATGTTACAATCCCGCATGTCCCGTTGAATCTGATCCTTGCCCTAAAATCATCCATCTTATTTTCCAGAGACTGGACGTTAGCAAGAAGGATGCTGGGCAAAGGTGGACGGTGGGCTTGAACTCTCAGTCTGTTCCGCTCCGTTTCCCTCGATGTTTTCGTCTCCCGTAGTAGCGGCTCCACTGTTGTTGTTGCGGTTCGCTCGTCGATCTCTGCCGCCACGCTGGATCGATGGAAAAAGTGGACAAAAACCCTTGTTTTGCGCAAAAGTGTGCTGCGGTCGTATGTTGTTAGTGCCGATGTGTTTGTGGCAAAGAAAATATTAAAATAAACACAAAACTAAGAGCGCACAATTTCAGCGGAGCTGCCAGCGACGGCGACTGGACACACCGCGCATATATATATTTACAATATATATACACATATGTGTATATATATATATATATACACATATGTGTATATATATATATTTATATTTATATAGATAAATATATATATACATATATATGTATATATATATATATATATATATATATATATGTATATATATGTGTCTGTGTTCTGTCACTCCTTGTTACTCTTGACTCGCTCTGCTGAATGAGACCAAAGTAACTTCTGAAGTCAGTAATTAAAGGAGCGGTGTTCGTACAAACACACGTGAACATGCAGCAGCTGCGTTATGAATGAAGTCCTGACGGCTGTCGGATTAATTATTTACATTCATAGGCAAAGACGAGAATAAAGAAAAGAACAATAACATCCTCATTGCAGAGCATTTAACCATCTTAACGTCAACAGAAACAAAACCGGAAGAAAACACAAAACTGTGAGGGTCCAGAGGCCGGTGCACGTGACTACCTGGAGTCAGAGAATAACAAGTAGAGAGGAGCGCTCCATTACACGCTTGGTATGCAGGAGGTGGGGTGGGGGTTAGGGGGGGGGGCAGCCATGTTGAACCAGAACCCACTCAGGACAAATGTCTCCTTTGTTGTTTCCTGTGTGTTCGTAGTTCCAGGGGAAGAGTTCAGCTGGGGGGGGGGGGGTTCTTCCCTATGAGCATGAAACAGTTTCTGTTTTAACACATGAAGCAGACTTCTATACAACCAGAGGAGTCACCCCCTGGTGGTCAGGAGAGGGAATGCAGCTTTAACATATGAAGCATAGGCTTCTATACAACCAGAGGAGTAAAAAAGTTTACGTTTTCTTTTCCGACTAAAAACATAAACACGAGGAACGTAAACAGAGGAGAAAAAAAGGAACGAGAGTTTATAGTCGTTGGTCAATCTCAGCCAATTACTCGTTAACTGCCGGTGCGTGAATCAATTCTAGGATAGTTGTGAAGTTCTTGCCTCCATCTGGTGGTCCTGATCCCGAGGTCTGTGCGGAGGGACAACACATCTATTTCATTTTTCTTTTCCCTCTCTGTCACCTGGCAACTAAAAGCTTCAAAGGGCCCGATCATCTCAGGAGGTCTCAGCTGCACCAAGACCTTTGCTTCGCCTGCTGGTCGGATTCAAACAAAGCAGGGATGGGGGGGGGGGGTCAAAATATCCGGGTAAACCCTCTTCACGGACAGCCTCGACCTCCCCGCCTAAGCACTTACACGGTGTTGAAGACCCCCGTGTTGGTGACTTCACAACGGGCCGCAGGACGTGGCTGTGTGCCACTTCCTGTGCACTGAATGTCCAAAAGTAGAAGGTACAAAGAACTAAAAAGGTGTGACCGTGTATTACGAAACACGCCAAACTAAACTAAAACAGATTAGTTATGTATACGAATATCTAAAAAAAAAGTTAGTTTTTGCAACCAGAAGTGACGTGAGACTAAGGAGTCGCCCCCGGGTGGTCAGGAGAGAGAATGCAGATTTAACACATGAATCATAGACTTCTATACAACCAGAGGAGTCGCCGCTTGGTGGTCAGGAGAGAGAATGCAGATTTAACACATGAATCATAGACTTCTATACAACCAGAGGAGTCGCCGATTGGTGGTCAGGAGAGAGAATGCAGCTTTATAACACATGAAGCATATGCTTCTATACAACCAGAGGAGTCGTCCCCTGGTGGTTAAGAGAGAGAATGCACCTTTAACACATGAAGCATAGACTTCTATACAACCAGAGGAGTAATTATCAGAGTATTCTGTGGTATTCTGTGATTGTGGTAGCACATATTCAATAAGATGAGTCAACTTATATATTCAGGCTCGCAATTTCAGAAAAACCTTCTTGGCCATATTTAACATTTGTAAACGTTTCAGCTGATCAGAAACACTGAAGTCACTTTCCCTCCAGCTTCAGTGATCGTGTCTCAACGCGGGAGAGCAGGAGGAAACGGAGTAAGTGGCTTCTTGATTCACAGTCAAGTCTGGCACCTGTTTTTCAAGCTAGATTTAATAACGTGCCCATTAACGCGACGCGCTGGCACCGCGACCCGGGAGTCGGTGACAAGACCGATCCGAGATCATCTCTCTCTCTCCGGCTGCTCTAATGACTCCGCCGCGGCGCCTCGAACCCGACGGCGGAGCGGCGTCCCGGAATGCCGACAATCCGGAGAACCGCAGCCATCAGTCATTCGTAAAAAAGCGAGTCGTCTCCGCGAGGCTCGACAGACGGCCGCGGAGGGTCGACGCTGGATTCTTTGAATACCTCGTTAGTAGCGCTGCAAAAAAGTCAGAATTAATTGCCGGCGCCGCTGCCGGGAATGAGTTTTTTTAACACCCTTCCGATCCGACCGATCTGGGCGTCAAAGCCGCGGGAAAATGAAATCAGAAATTCGTGCTGGCGCGAAATTGGATAACGTGACGCCTCCACATTCGCCGAAATTCGACGTCGGAGAGGAAGGTAGTGTCTCATAGAAATACCCCCCCCCCTTCTCCTTCCTCTGGGTATTTCATTTCATACGAACACAGGAAGCCACCGGGCTTCTCCCGAGGAAGGATTTCAGTTCCTTCATTCTGCAACGGAGCTACGCTATGAACCCCGTGAGTCTGGACGGTTTCCGTGGCGTTCGAGGTGCATTGACGAACCCTTTAAAACCCTTCAAGGTCACTACTACGTCAATCCGTCCACATCAATGCAAATGATGCGGTGACAAGTAGGGTTGGGCACCGAAACCCGGTGCCAATGTGCCACCGGTTCCTAGACAACCGGTGCCAGACTGGGCGCGATGGGGCGACTGTCACCGGTCCCCCTGAACACCTGGAGACCGATGATGACGAGCAGCCTGAACTCAGATTAGTACCGTAACGTTGATTGCAAGTCGTGCATTCATAAAAGTACGCAAACAAATAATAAATTAGCCAGTATAACCATGTTTGAGCTAGCTTGTAGCTCGTAGCTAGCGCTAGCTACGAGCTACGAGCGCGAGTCTGATATCCGAGACACGGCTTCTACAGGGAATTTGGCAGAAGAGGTTTTTTATGTCCTGATTGTGTTTTTTTTATTTTTAATTATCGGTTCAAGCACCGGTATCGTTTTAAAAGTACCGGTTTAGCACCGGTATCGGAAAAAACCCAAACGATACCCATCCCTAGTGATAAGACAAGGGCGTCTGATGGGTGGAACAAACCCAGGACTTGCACCTAGGAGACCCTTGTTCCGGTCCCACCGTGTTGTCGAGTCTCGTTGGGGATGTCCGGGACTCGTTACCCGTCCTCATGGAGAGCTCCACCGTGACGTGTTTCTGTTAAACTCGTATCGAAGCGTCGTGTTTCATCGTTAATCGGGATTTAAAAACATCTGATTGATCAAAAAAGGTAAAACAAGTCTACTAAACTAACGCAATAGTCTTTTTCAAGCATTCTCAGAAGGTTCCGTGAATATAATAAAGTCCTGTCGGAGCGCGTTGTGGATTACCTCAACGCGCTCCGACACACCGCTCTCTATTGTCTCAGACCGCCGAGGTTTAACTCCATCATTGAGATTATTTCCGCCTCCAGATCAGCTCATTCTCGGCTCACGGGTTCAATTCCCTCTCCTACCTGGCATACGTCCAACAACAACAACGACGGCCCTGAGCGAGCCGAGGCTTCAGAATCCCGCCTCGCTCAGTCATGCAATGAGAATAACGGACGGCTTTTTTTTCTTCTCCTGCGGTTCTGTGAATGATTTCATTATCTCCGTCGGCTGATATTTCGAACCGGAGCTCGGCCGCCTCTCCGCACGGAGCACGCCAGACTGAGCCCTGGGCCGCGATGCGAGGCGACTGCGGAGGAACAATCGACAGAGCTTTGTTACATCTTTAATTACGGGCCTTGTGTTAGTCTTGTTCGGGCGGTCCTTGGGGGGGGGGGGGGGGGTCCTTCTCTCTATGTGATCCCTTTCTGTGGGAAGGAATGGGCCCTGCCTCCCGTCTACCCCCGGATTTCATCCTACTTAAACAAAAAGAAAAGGCATGGCTGGGTGGAGAGGAGGTGTTGAATATTAAGAGTGAGTGCAGCCTTACGATAAGAGTGAGTGAGTGTGTGTGTGTGTGTGTGTGTGTGACTCAATCTTTCGGAGCGCTGCACAGGAGAGTTTGTGAGGCGTGAAGTGTACCTGGGAAGCTAGGAGGGGGAAAAAGGCTCGCCGCCCTCCGCCGCTTTAACATACCCCACCACCCTCCAGCCTCTTTCTCTGCAGTGTGACACGATCTGCCGGGCAGGTTCAGGTACGGCCGCCGCCGGTGAGATCAGCGGCCGCATCGAAGGAGATGATCCAAGATGGCAAACGGCCGAATCTCAGAACTCGAGTCTTCAAAGCGTTCGTCCACAAACTTCTTTCATGCAGTCTGTGAGGAACGAACGACGTGTTCCTGCTGCAGAGAGCTCGCCTCCCAACAAAGACACACAATAGGACACAAACAAAGGCCTGCGCAAAAAACAACAAGGAAGAGACAAGACATAGAAAGAGACACAAAACGACCACAAAGAAATACAAAATGCAAAGAGACACAAAATGACCACAAAGAACTACAAAGAGACACAAAGGATCACAAATAGATATAAAATATCGACAGAGACAAAAAACAACAAGGAAGAGACAAAAAGACCTACAAAGAGACACAAAACGACCACAATGAGACGTTAAACACCCACAAAGAGACACAACGTGATCACGAAAATATATAAAATGTCTACAAAGAGACATAAAACAACCACAAAAAGATATAAAAAATGCAAAGAGACACAAAATGGCTCCAAAGATAGATACATTTTGGACAAAAAGACACAAAAGAACTACAAAGAGACACAAAATCATCACAAAGATATATAAAATGACCAGTGGATTTCCAGGACTTTTCCAGGACTTTAAACTAAATTTCCATGACCAAACGGAAATCTCGGTATAAACATGAAACATTTAGAAAGTTGTGCGTATTGAGAGCGTAGGTCGGTTTATATTCTGAGCGTCTTTCTTTAAAAAACATATTAATTATTTCAAACTCGGCGTAAATGAACATGTGATTATAACAAATTCCCAGGACTTTTACAAAACTTTTCAGATTTAAGTTTTTTCCATGACTTTTCCAGGCCTGGAAATGACCATTTTAAAATGCCATGAATTTTCCAGGTTTTCCATGACCGTACGTACCCTGATGAGCAAAGATCGGCGGTAGGATCGGATCCGTAAGTCGACTTGCGTTAGCCGACCTGTCAGCTAACGCCACTCGACTTACGGGCCTCGGTAAAGTTGGCCCGTTGCTACATCTCTTAGCTCCGTTAGCTAACACTAAACACTGCAATAGGATCGGTGGAGGAGATGCTAGACGTACCACTAAGTAGACACATCGTTGAAGGGTTGGTCCGGCCCGATTGACCAAACAGAGCCAACAGAACTACTTGCCTCGAGTCGCTATGCAGATTAGTCTAGCTGCTTATTTCTGGTACCGTCCCAATACAATGGGGCCGGAATGCGGTGTTTGTTTTGAATAATAACAATAAAAATGTCATACCGGCGTACTGCGATCGAAGAGTACAAACTGTTCCCGGATTCACGTCAACATTGAAAGCATTGGATTGGAGTTCGGCTTCCTGATGGCCAGTAAATCAGCTCAGTTTATTTTATATCGCCCAATATCATTACGAATTTGCATTTAATTAACATTGTAAACACAAGTTTATGGTCTGGATCTCGGTCTCTTCTTCAATACAGCACGATGTTTGTGGAGTTAAATTATGGTTAATTTTGAGTCAAACAGACCATAAAGCAGGGTATGCTTTAGGGGCGGGGCTACAAGGTGATTGACAGGTCGCTACCACGCCGTCTCAAACCTCCGCATTCCAAATATGGTCACTTCCTGTTCACCGGTTGCAAAAAAACAACAACACCCAAGATGGCAAACGGCCGAATCGCCGAACTCGAGTCTTCAAAGCGTCCGTCCACAAATTTCTTTCATGCAGTCTGTGAGGAACGAACGACGTGCTCCTGCTGCAGAGAGCTCGCCTCCCAACAAAGACACACAATAGCACACAAACAAAGGCCTGCGCAAAAAACAACAAGGAAGAGACAAGACATAGAAAGAGACACAAAATGACCACAAAAGAACTACAAAGAGATACAAAATGACCACAAAAGAACTACAAAGGGACATTAAACGCCTATAAAGAGACACAAAGGGATCACAAATAAATATAAATAACTACAAAGAGACACAAAGGGATCACAAATAGACACAAAACAACCTCAAAGAGACACAAGAGGCTCACCTCGTGTTCCCTCGGAGACTGAGGGAGTCATTAACGTCTCATTATCCGCCCACTTGTCCAACAATTATCCGGTGCCTAAAAATAGGTTCCTATGACAATTGCTTCACCAACACTTCACCAGAGAAGTTCCTGGGATGCTAATAGCTCTTAATGTATTAATTCATCAACAAATCTCGTTGAACAATCTTCTCAAAACAAAAAGTGAGTCTCGATCTCTAGGGACGAAGGTGATCAAAGGCGTGCGCACATGTCCTCGATGTCTTTCCGTCTTTCCCTTCGTCGCTCGGCCGCGGTACGCCGCGTAGAAAACCGTCCTCACACAAGGAGGCGTTGCCACACAGTTCCATACCCCCCTCGGAGAAGGTTGCGTCGAGATCTCGTCACGGGGGTTCTGATCCATTCATAACGGCTTCTCAGGTAGAGCTTCTGACGCAAAGCCTTTGAGCAGACATGAGTCCACAGCGGAGTGACGGGGGACATCGAGCTGCTCGTCAGGGGGAGCAGGACCTCGGATCTCTGGGGTGGATCTGAGGTCTCGTGGGTCGGACACTTCAAGGCCTGACAGGCGTCCTCAGTTATCTCCGCCATCCCTCGCTTCACTGGTTGTGACTGAGGTCTTCGGAGAGCTCCTTCCCCCGGCCGACGTGCAGCGCTTCCTCATCAGGGTCCACGTCGTCAACGCCAACGTAAGAAATCCTTCATGATGTCGAGTACAGTCTAGAAAGTCTTTCATTTTGCTCGTGGCACCGAGCGTCTGCTTGTCCTTTGATCTGTGTGAGAAGAATATCTGGTGTGGAGACAATAACCAAAGTGCGTATAAGATGTTATCGCCCTGCGTCCCTAGAGATCCAGACTCGCTTATTATTCTGAGAAGATTGTTCGACGATATTTGTTGATGAATTAATTGTTGTGATGGGGGGAAAAACTGCCGTGGAGAGCTATTAGCATCCCAGGAACTTCTCTGGTGAAGTGTTGGTGAAGCAATTGTCATAGAAACCTATTTTTAGGCACCGGATAATTGTTGGACAAGTGGGCGGATAATGAGACGTTAATGACTCCCTCAGACTCCAGGGAACACGAGGCGAGCCTCTTGTGTCTCTTTGAGGTCGTTTTGTGTCTCTTTTTAGTTGTTTTGTGTCTCTTTGTAGACATTGTATATATCTTTGTGATGATTTTGTGTCTCTTTGTAGGTGTTTAATGTCTCTATGTAGTTCTTTTCTATCTTTTTGTTGTCATTTTGTGTCTTTTTGTCGAAAATGTATATATATTTGGAGCCATTTTGTGTCTCTTTGCATTTTTTGTGTCTCTTTGTGGTTGTTTTATGTCTCTTTGTAGGACTTAATGTCTCTGTTGTTGTTTTGTGTCTCTTTGTGGTTGTTTTGTGTCTCTTTGTAGGAGTTTAATGTCTCTTTGTGGTTGTTTTGTGTCTCTTTGTAGGACTTAATGTCTCTTTGTTGTTGTTTTGTGTCTCTTTGTAGGTGTTAAATGTCTCTTTGTGGTTGTTTTGTGTCTCTTTGTAGGACTTAATGTCTCTTTGTGGTTGTTTTGTGTCTCTTTGTAGGACTTAATGTCTCTTTGTGGTTGTTTTGTGTCTCTTTGTAGGTGTTAAATGTCTCTTTGTGGTTGTTTTGTGTCTCTTTGTAGGACTTAATGTCTCTTTGTGGTTGTTTTGTGTCTCTTTGTAGGACTTAATGTCTCTTTGTTGTTGTTTTGTGTCTCTTTGTAGGACTTAATGTCTCTTTGTTGTTGTTTTGTGTCTCTTTGTAGGACTTAATGTCTCTTTGTGGTTGTTTTGTGTCTCTTTGTAGGACTTAATGTCTCTTTGTTGTTGTTTTGTGTCTCTTTGTAGGACTTAATGTCTCTTTGTGGTTGTTTTGTGTCTCTTTGTAGGACTTAATGTCTCTTTGTTGTTGTTTTGTGTCTCTTTGTAGGACTTAATGACTCTTTGTGGTTGTTTTGTGTCTCTTTGTAGGTGTTAAATGTCTCTTTGTGGTTGTTTTGTGTGTAGGAGTTTAATGTCTCTTTGTGGTTGTTTTGTGTCTCTTTGTAGGACTTAATGTCTCGTTGTTGTTTTGTGTCTCTTTGTAGGACTTAATGTCTCTTTGTGGTTGTTTTGTGTCTCTTTGTAGGAGTTAAATGTCTCTTTGTGGTTGTTTTCTTCATCCGTGGTGGTGGACATGCAGGTGCAGGCCGGTGAGGCCCCTGACACAACGGGCCCCTGTGCCTGGGAGGCTTGTTGGGTAATCCATCCACTGGCTGCTGTTGGAGGACCTCTGTTGTGCTGCAGAATCAATTCTTCGGGCTAAGCTGCTGACAAACAACCACCAGATAGCCTCGAGCGAGGCTCCCCGTTCAGGCCTCGTCATACATTGAGAGAAATAAAAACAAACTAAGGGCCATAACCTTAACATATAAGAAATATAACCAAGGCAACAGAACAGAGGTGGCCTCGTTAAAAGAGTCCACGCTTAAAGACGAATTGGAAAAATGAAAACAAACGGCGACAATAACGAATTTTATTTGAAGGCGATTGGATATTTTCTAATTCGTTGGCTTAAGTATAATCTAATGCGGGCTCTGAGAGTCATAAGCAATTACCGTGTGTTTATCCCCGCAACTCAGAGAGAACTAATCTGCACTCAACAGCCAGGGCTAAAAATAATGAAATTAATTACGAGCATTAAAGGCTACGCGACTGCCAGAGAAAGGTGGGAATGTAATTATCCACGCGGACACAGAAACCTCCCCGCGTCTCATTGTGTCCGTCCGTCTGACGGTTACACTTCCTTTCTCTCGTGCGCAGGAACAAATTAAATAAAAGTAAAGAACAAAAACTGGATTTCAGCCTTGGAAAACATCTCATTATTTCATTGGCCTCCAAAAGACATTTTAGGCCCATTTATTACAGTTTAGAAAGTCTCACAACGGGGAAAGGTGCTTAAGAAACTAATACAATTATGATTGTCTTCATTAGGGTATCGCCCAACCGGCTGGGCGCTCTGACCTGGCTTTAGGAAAACAAGATTATGAGACTCAATTCAAACTAAATTACTTATTTTCTAATGATATTTTAATGTGCTGTCCTGCGAGCGGGCCACGCTACATTGGATATCCGTCATCAGGTGGAGAGCAGAGCCAGAGAAAATCAATTAATAAAATATCTCGGTAGAAACCAACAACTCTTTCTGGTCATAACAGATCCATGCAAAGCGAGTTTAAAAAATATGACTTATTTGTATTTGGTCGTTCGTGACGTGAAATCCATCCGCATGAGATGACATTGGACATTTTCTTCGCTGATGATGATGATGAATTCTGTGATAAGAGTTTGAGATAAAGTTTTTAGAGCTCCGTCACAACAACTCATTGTGAGTGCTGGACCCACAAAGAGAGACAGGCCCAAGGTCTCCCCTTTGTTCTCCTGTCCATCCTGCAGAGGGATCCTCTGTTCTCTCCTGAAGGGTTCTTACCTTTTTTCCCCCTGAAGGGTTGTTTGGCAGTTTTTCCTGATCCGATGTGAGGTCAAAGGTCAGGGATGTCTGTGTACAGATTGTAAAGCCCTCCGAGACACATTTCTAATTTGTGAAAATAGGCTCTACAAATAAACTGAATTGAATTCTCCCACAGCAGCCCAGTGCTCCGCAGCCTCCAGCAGACCTCCTCGCGCCTCCTCCTCCCCCTGAAGGAGCTGCAGCTCAGCGGGAGATTGTCAGTAACCGTGTGTCTATTATTTATAAGCGGACCACCTCCTCCGATGTCCTTTTTTTCTCCAGCTTCCTTCCTGACTCTTGTCTCCCCGTCTGTCCACGGGCGCACGGCGGGAGGCGCAGCAGGGGTCAGAGGTCAACGAGCAGAGCCGACGTGTTAAAACAAGACTTTACTCCTGCAGAGGGCTTCAAATACCGTACTAGGTCACTAGAGAGAATGCAGCTTTAACACATGAAGCATATGCTTCTATACAACCAGAGGAGTCGCCCCCTGGTGGTCAGGAGAGAGAATGCAGCTTTAACACATGAAGCATAGACTTATATACAACCAGAGGAGTCTCCCCCTGGTGGTCAGGAGAGAGAATGCAGCTCTAACACATGAAGCATATGCTTCTATACAACCAGAGGAGTCTCCCCCTGGTGGACAGTAGAGATAATCCAGCTTTAACACATGAAGCATATGCTTCTATACAACCAGAGGAGTCTCCCCCTGGTGGTCAGGAGAGATAATCCAGCTCTAACACATGAAGCATATGCTTCTATACAACCAGAGGAGTCTCCCCCTGGTGGTCAGGAGAGAGAATGCAGCTCTAACACATGAAGCATATGCTTCTATACAACCAGAGGAGTCGCCCCCTGGTGGTCAGGAGAGAGAATGCAGCTCTAACACATGAAGCATATGCTTCTATACAACCAGAGGAGTCTCCCCCTGGTGGTCAGTAGAGATAATCCAGCTTTAACACATGAAGCATAGACGGATTCAAATAAATATGAATGAGCACAACTGTGAGTTAAACTAACGTGTTGGCCAACGGGTTGTAAATACTAGCAAACATTTTCCAGATTATTGATTGTTTTGGTCTCTACCAACGAATGAGAATAAATATCTGGCTGGTTAGAATCTTTGTCGTTTCGTTCTGGCATAGATGGGGTAAAACATGAATATCGAAGCTTCTGATTGGTTTAAAACGGTTTCATAAAGCGTCTGGAAAATAACTTGAACCCGAACACAAGAGAATGAATGTGGTGGGAAAAAATAATGAAACTTAGAAGTTAAAAGAAGCAGAAAGTTGAGTCTGTGATCATTCAGCTACACCTTCAGCCGGAAGCCATTTGATCCAATATTAACACAAGAACTATTTGATTAAATAATTGAATAATAATGGATTCGTGGAGCTTACGGAAACATTAGAAAACCACGCCGACCGCCGTCTAATGAGTAGAGTCGGGCCGAATGAAAACCGCCTTTCTCAGGGGTAAGAAGCTCTCAAAGTCGCTTTTACTTATCGTCGCCTTCCCGCGCCGGTCCCCGCGGTCAGGTTAACGCCGGAGAGAGGACGCGCCGCCGTTTTCCTGTTACCGGTTGCCATGGGAGACGGGATGCAGTGGCCTTGTGTTACAGTGTGAAACACGACTCTATTGTTCTCATTCCTCACACCTCGCTCCGGTGGGAGATGGAGCCCCCGGGGGGCAGTCGCGGTCCTACTTACACCGGTGCACCAGTTCTCAGGGGTATGCAGCTTGAAATGAACATCCGCTCGGATTCGCTCGCTTAATTTTCGTGTTTTTTTTCAATGCACAAAAAAATCTCACGCTTGCCGGATCTCACCACGCCGATATACCTTCGGGCCGTTGTGAGCGTCACAGACGGATCATTTCTCGCGGCTACATCCTCCCTCATTGCGTCTTTTCTTTCCCGTGAAGGAGTAATCGCAGCCTGCTTGACGCCGACGGCTGATGCCCGGTTTCGTGTTTTCGGGGTGTCAACGGCGTCTCAGACGGACCCTCGCGGTCACGCTCTGCTCAACGGACGCCATGTGCACCTTTGTGCTCGTTTGACAGAATCAGATTTGTGCTTTTTTGTTGTTAGCGAGCGGCGGACGAATAAAGAGAGAAAGGGTCGGCTTCCTGTTCGGAGAAGGAGAGCCGTGAAAGCGGCTTCTCCCATTAACTCTCATGTGAAAGCACCCATGCTGTTTCTTTGTCATTTATTTGTTGAGCTTTTCTTTGAGAGGCCGGGGGTGGTGGCGAGAGTGAGTGGGTGATCTAATTAATTTAGTTTTATCACCTTTTAGCTGATTGAAGTCCAGCGTACTCCCGGCAGACGGCTCGTGTCTCTGTTGTCAGAGTCTTGGACTTCCAGATATGAACATCGAGGACGGGTTGTCAGCCGGTGTCTCTGCTGCTGTGGGTGTTTTTTTTCCCTTCCTTCATTCTCTTTGTTTCTTTCGCAATAATTCATCTCCATCCACAACAAAAAATGACTTTATTACTTTAAAAAGAGATGTGGGGGAAGGATTTCAGGGTTCTTCTGCAGCCCGAGATGTCCGTCAACAGCGGTGTGTTGTTTACAGAGCCAGCGGGCTGTCAGAGAACCAAAACCAGTGTTGTTGTTGACTCCCGTCTTCTTTTATTTCATATTCAGATGAGGAAAAATAACCTCACCTCGACCGGCTGTATGCAGACATATCAGAAGATGCATATGAATAGATGAATGTATCTGGGTATTGACTACATACATAAATACACAGGGAACATTATAAGGATCTGATTGAGAGTCTTTTAAAAGCCTTTAGGGAGCTTCAAAAGGCCCCTAAGTGGACCTTGAGTGATGTGCTATTTATTTTCATGTAAAAACTTCATACTAGTAATTTATTCGTCACAACCGTCCCGGTCATCCTACTGCCAGAGACAAAACGAGACAAGAACCGACGTGGCCGTGCAAATACCAATTAGTCCTCTAAAAAAGATTCGAATAAACATTGAAACGAACATTGAAACGAACATTGAAACGAACATTGTATCCTCAAGTGGTTTGACCCGCCGCTGCGTGTGCGTTCCCCGCGGCGCCACGATAAACACGCGTCCAGACTTGAGCGCGTCGATGAGATCGATCCGGCTGATGGATCTCGCCGGGGGGGGGGGAATTACACGGCGCTCACAATAGCCGGCAATTAGCCTAACGAGCAGCGGATTGATCTCCTCTGCACGGCTAGCCGGGGGGGGGGGGGGGGGGGGGTGAGTAAAGAAAGCCAGAAAACACACAGGAGAACAGAGAAGTTTTCTATAAAGGTGTCTAAAAGATGCTTCAAAACATGGTTCATCAAGGCACCATTTCTGGTTACACAAAGAACCTTTCAAACCAGGGTTCTTTAGAGAAACATGTTATTAAATAGTTCCACAAAGAACCTATAAAGGTGTCTCAAAGAACCTTCAAATCATGGTTCTTGAAGACTCCATTTCTGGTTCCATAAAGAACCTTTCAAACCAGGGTTCTTTGGAGAAACATGTTATTAAATAGTTCGACAAAGAACCTATAAAGGTGTCTCAAAGAACCTTCAAAAAATTGTTCTTTAAGGCACCATTTCTGGTTCCACAAAGAACCTTTCAAACCAGGGTTCTTTAAAGAACCATTTCCTTAAAGAGTTCTTCAAAGAACCTATAAAGGTGCCTCAAAGAACCTTCAAAAAATGGATCTTTAAGGCAGCAGGTGATGGTTCTTCGTAGAACCACAAAGCCTTTTAAGGAACCATTTATCCCTTGTGTTGCCTTCGGGTCAATTTGACCCGATTCAATGTTTCACCCTCCTGTCGCCTTTGGGTCAATTTGACCCGATTCAATGTTTAACCCTCCTGTTACCTTTATATTTACTAACATATTTTACCCTTGAGGTCAATATGACCCCAGCTATTAAAATCTCCAGAAAATTATTAGAATTAATATTGTTTTCCAAGTTTAAGTGTGAGGTACTTTATGTTTGTTTGTTGACTCCCGAAAGAACACCGACATTAAACATTGAATCGGGTCAAATTGACCCGAAGGCGACAGGAGGGTTAAGTACCATTCTTTTTCTGTGCAGACTCTTGGAAGACGGAGGAGAGGAAAAGCAAAAAGCTGGCGTCTGTCTGCAGAGCTCAAAGCTCGAGGATGTTTTCTCCCTTTTAGCACACGGCTAACGGGATTAGCTCGCTTCGTGTCCTCCCCGCTGCACTGCTCCGGTCGTTACCTTTACACCGAATGTGCGTCGCTCTGTCCTCATTCGCTCCTGAATGCTAAAGAGTGAGTCCTTTGCCAAAAGTGATAGAATACTCAGCGAGACGTCAGGTCTGCAGAATGAATCGGCCTAATTTTAGCCGAAGTCATTTGTACGACACTTTGTCACCGCCGCATTCAGACCGCCGTGCTGTCGAAGACGTATGGTCCGTGGTCATGGAAACGCTCTGATAGAAAATGGAAACGCAGTTCAAAATGTACACTATTAGTATGGAGCGTTGGTTTTACACCACCTTGAAAACCTGATTAAACCCCTGTGCGTTTCTTATTCACGAGGTCAATAAGCAACGAGCATCGAGCAGAACGTCCTCAGCTATTATTAAACACTTGGTCAATAATTGGTTGGATAACAAGCCACACGGCTTTTTAAAATTACAAAATCATTATCTATACATCTCACACATCCTTTCTCCCTGGTGGGTGTTTTCCTGACCCATCTCTCCGCCATGTGGATACGGTTAATGTCTCTAAAAACGGAACTCTACTGCTCAGGAGATGCGCCAGGAGAGGAAGTAGAAAGAAGTCAAACCGGAAAAAATAAACATGTTTTTAAATCAAAAAGCAGAGACAGAAATGTCTCTCGGAAAAAATAGCAGAATCAAAACTTTGACTGAAAATAGCAAAGATGTGGACTGAAGTAATTGAGACTTGGACTCGAGTCGAATCGTTTTGACGTCTATCAAAAGGACTCGGAGTGGAAGACTCGACTCGATGACTCGACTCGATGACTCGTCTGTGTTCATTTTGTGTTTTCAGCTTAAATACTTCATTTTGGGACTTCAAATTACGGTGGCTCCACCTTGAGCCACCAACAAGAATATATTCTAATAATAATAATAAATGTGACACATTGTCAATATTTGTGTAAAAAAAAAAAAAAGGAATATCCCCAGAAATATTTGTAAAATAAGATACCTGCGTCGTTTGTGGAACTAGTGTCCCGAGGCGCCATTTTAACGACACGCTTACTATTCAGGTGTCCACCAAGTCAATATTTAGAAGAGGCCTAGTTGTTATTGAAGAAGGCAAGTTATCAATTATTATTTTTTGGACCAGAGCATGCTGATTACAGGAAGTAAATATTCAATAACACAGGTACCAGTTCTTCATGGAGATCAACCTTCAGAGCACCTTCACGGGTGACTGTCGGGCGTCTCAGGATCCTCATCACTCCACCCGACAACAGCCGACTCCGAGAGACGTTTCCCTACTCCGAGAGGGTCGAGACCTTCCTGAAAAAACACCGTGACACGGGATCTCCTTAACGCTCTGGCCACGCTCCCCATGGAGAGGGAACTTTCCTGGCTTCAGTAGGAAGGTCATGGAGAGGTTTCCCACTCAGAAGGACGGAAGGGAATTCATTTACAAATAATCTGGCAGAAATTTGAAATTGCCAGAAATTGCAATTGATTGGATGGACGTTTAAAAAAAATATATAAATAAGCTGACTGAGAATATACATATTAAGGGCCCTTTAAATGTATGTACCCTCGGCACTCTTGATGATATCCATCATGTTTTTGTTTCCAACTTTCCACACAGAACTTTTCACCCGTGAGCTGTTAACCGCTCTATAAAAGACCCCCCCCCCCCCCCCCCAACGCTCTGCGTGGCACTCATAATCACTGTAAAGCGAACGCCTCCCGGTTGTTATTATGACAATGACATTTAGCCAATGTAAGGGCAGGCAATCACAATAGATGTTCCCGTCGCAGTAAAAATGATTTACAGCCGACAGAAATGGCGATCCAGAGAGGGCATGTCAGCGAGGGAGGATAATACCCCCCCCCCCCACCCCCGCCCCCACAAACCATGCACGGCTTCGTTTCCACCCACCATCCACCGCAGCCTTGAACTGGTTCACAACCCCGGCTCGCACCTCCCCGGATGATTGAGCCTCCTGGCCTTCACCGGGTTATTTCTCTCCCTCAGATGAACGCCGCTATAAAATACCCAATTGGGATCGTTTGTTTGATCTAATCTCCCTGGTTTGGTTCTGGGGGCCCGGCGGGCTGCCGTTGGGCCGCCCGGCTGGTTGTTGGAGCCCGCTGCTGTTTGTTGGGAAACCGAGCCCGGGCCGTGGGTGGTATTTGCCATTTGGGGATTTTCAGCGCCGTCTATAGACCAGATGGCCGTCAACCTCGTGTTGATCTTGGAGCGGGATCTTGCCAAGACCGGAATAAGAAGAATCGAGATGTTAAACACGCCGCCCTGCCCCGAGCTCCCGGCTCCGCTGTGCCACAGAGGGATTATGTTGGTATCTGGCCGGGCAGCAGGAGCCGGTATCGGCTGTAATGGAGCCCCGAGGGGAGCAGGGGTCGGCTCAGTGATGGGCCTCAGCTAAATGGCACCGCCAGAGGCCCGAGGGCGCGTCTACTTTCCTTCCTATTATGTCTACCCTCCCTCTACACGACAATTCCATCACTTTAGGGGGTTTATTACAGAGTGTGTCAAATCTCTGTGGAAATAATGATGTGTCACGAGGAGCAGCTTTTATCCACAGAGGACAATCACAAGCGCTAGGTGAGGTATTAATTGACGGTAAACATCAACAACAACTCGACAACTGTTGCACCTTTCATTTAATTATCGTGCGCGAGCTCGGTTGGCGACTTCCTGCCAACCATCTGTCGCAGAAACCCGCGGAGTAAAAAACCATAATTATTCAAAAACGTTGTAAAAAAAAGAAGAAGCTGTTGTTAAACTAACAATCTGTTACTGACTGAACAACAAGAGACAGGAAAGTGAAGCGCAGCAGAAGTGTCATCGAACTCGCCGCCCAACCGTGATTACGTCGACACTGCCTGGCTCTGCCCACCTTCCTCTCCCCCACCACACATAATAACTGAAGAGGACAGCCGTCATCCAGAAACCTATCTTACTGGATGAGGAACGTGTACCCCGTCAGCAACCCTTCACCCTGACCCATCGACCAGCACCCTGTCTGCAACCCTTCACCCTGACCCATCGACCAGCACCCTGTCTGCAACCCTTCACCCTGACCCATCGACCAGCACCCCGTCTGCAACCCTTCACCCTGACCCCATCGACCTGCACACACCGAGCACCCCTCGCTTCTCGGTATTCCACATCTGCTACCGGCCGTCTGCGAGCTGTAGGCTGCACTATAACGTTGGCCTGCATCTCTTCACGCCAGGTATTTCCTGTTGTGTTCTTTTTTTTATGATTTGTTGATGCTATGCGTCAAATTTATCTGGTAATTTGAGGCTTTACGCCGCTGCAGAGGGGGCTGTCATTTCCCATGTGAGAATATTGCGTGTCAATCCCTTCTCAAGCACCTCTGAGATGGAGTAGAGCTGAAGTCGGAGCAAATGGATGAAAGAAAGCCGAGGACCAGAAGGCCGTGACACGTCCGCTGATCCTCGTCTGTGGGGCGTTTGACAACCAGCAGACCGGTCGGAGGTCTACTGTCGAGTGATGGAAAAAGTCAAAATGTATAGAAAATAATTCATAGAAAATAAGACATATATATATATGTATATATATAAATATTATTATTATATTTTAATGATAAAGAAATCAATGCAGTCCTTCTGCATGAATTAAAAAATATATATATTTCAAAATTAAAAATACGAATAAAAAAGGACAAATATAATTAAGTAAGAAATATTCATAATTAAATAATAATGAAATCAAAATATCGATTGTATTTTAATAAATTAATAACATTATAAAATAATATATTAAACTACATACATAAAAATGCTTTCTAAAAATAAATAGGAATTATAATCAATACAAATGATATATTAACATAAAAAAGGTTATAAAGTGAAGTTTAACGTGCCCCCCTCGACCGCCTTCGTCACGAGGGATTGGAGAGCAGATGCTGGGATCGATAGCGAGCTCATCTCAACGTCATCGGTGTCCACGCTTTCTTTCGAGGGCCTCCTCCTCCGAGGCCAAAGCTTTTCTTTACAGAGTAGCTGGCGAACTCGTTGGGAGTGGATGGAAACACACACACACACACACACAAAAGCTTTCCTCCCACACACCTTCAACATGCTTTAAAAAGACAGGAGACGAGTACTTTTCTCTCATCAGTGTGTTTGTACAAGAAGAAGAAGTGGACACAGTGTACAGGGTTAAAAAAGAAATAATTGGCCACAGTGCTGCTCCTGTTAGTGTTTGACCTATCTGAACGTTTACGAAGCTCCGCCGGGGTCCGTGTTCACCGACTGAAGCGCGAAAGCCCTCCGAGGCGGAGAGAGGTGCAAACGAACGGGATTAAAACGCTTCAACCTCTCAGAAAACAAGAGAAACGTCCAGCCGGTCGGACCAGATGATATCCCGGAGGAGGAGACGATCGCTATCTCGATGCCACGGGGAGATGATGTCAATCATTTTGAGGAAAAACAACTGGACTTTAAAAAATCCACTCACTGTTTGACTCATTTTTAGGTGACACGCCACACTGTAGTTTACCGAGTGCCGAGATGTGAGGCTTTCCCCCCACCTGGCGCAAAAAAACCCTCAAAGACCAATGCGATAGCAGACAGTAGCTTCTGATATTACAGGTATCAACAGTGATGAATAGGACGGCGTATGAGTGCCACAAAAATGAACAATCAAAGAGGGGAGGGGGCCATTTTTAGGGAAAGTTATCTGAGATTACAAAGCGGTACATTTAGAAGAAAAAGATTTGGAAATATAGATTATTGGGGATATTATTTTTTGTAGGTTCTGTAATTATTATTGATTTTTTTAAATTCTCTACTTAATTCTCAACCTTTTTTGAGTTATGTCCCCCCTGTGAAATATTTTTTCAGCCGAGTACCCCTTGACCAGTGCAAAGCATTTTGGGGTTGAAAAAAATATGTAATACGCAGCATTTTGCATATAATATACAATATATACAAATCAGTTTATGAACTTACAATTCAATTCAGTTTCAATGCAGTTTATTTGTGTAGCCCATTTTCACAAATTACAAATTTGTCCCAGAACCTCACATCGGAGGTGAAGTGACTTATATTTCATTGAATATTTATTAAATACCAATTTTCAAACGCTTTTTTTAATGGATGCTCATTTTAAATACATTTAAAACAAATCTCACGTACCCTTATTTGAGAACCGCTGCTCTACTACAAAAGCCCAGAATATGCCGTGGTAGAAAAAGTCTGTGATTTATTCTAACATTAATAAAATAAGCATAAAGAGTCCCCGAGAACCCCCTTGACAACATCTTTAAAGTGCATAGTAGTGGAGTAGCCCTCACTCCGAGGGGAGCTTGAAGCAGGTACACGCACTACGCCAGTGTTTTGAACACATTTGTTTGCGTATATATATATATCATATATATATATATATATATGAATTTATGTTCATGTAGCTTCAAGAGCTGCTGGTTCAAGTGTTTTTGTACAGGTGAAGGAGGAGAGTGCTGCTTTATTAGACTTCCCCCAATGTGCCTATGAATAATATACACTAGCTCAAGTGTACCCTCCTTAGAGCCTTTTGGTCTTTATGCATTTTTAATCAATATACTATGTATATATATATTTTTTTCTTTGCTTTTATGGAGTAAAAGTTCAAGATCCTCCAACATTTCTCCTCCTCATTGCACCCAGGGCTCCGAATCCATTAGTGGTTATCACTTGAATCTCCCCGGGAAAGGGGAGGCAATCTCTTAAACAGCAAGGAGTAAAGGTGGTGGTGGTGGTGGGGGTGGAGGGGGTGCGAGCCCCCCCTCCACCCCCACCCCGCTGGGTTAAGAGAGGCAAGACATGCTCCACAGAGAAAATCACTCAGACTTATTGTGCCAACTAAATCAGAAACCATTGCCGCCCCATCCATCTCCCTCAGCCGGCACTCTGGGTGGAGGTACTCCGGAGTGTGATTGTGCGTGCCGTCGGGACCGCTTGTGTTGTTTTGCGTTGGGTGGAAAAGTGCAGAGAAAGAAAAAAAAGAGGGGGAAGGAGAGGGAGAGGGAGAGGGGTTGATGAAGAGTCCTGAAAGCCTTGAGCGTGGCTTCCTGTCACCTGAGATCCACAGCGCCTATGAATCACTGCCGCCGCCGCCGGTTTGTGTGTGTGTGTGTGTTTTTTTTTGCCCGATTACTTTTGTTCCAGCGCTGCCCAACTTATTTAATTTCTCAAATATAAATGATAAAACGCATTACACGTCTTACCAATCACGTCTTTGCGGCATTAGATTCGCTCGGTTAGATCGCTGCTTGGAAAATAGGCTTCTTGCAGGAATTTAGCCCATTTTATTTAAAGTTAACGACGCTTGCTATAATTTTTTCATTCAAAGTTAAGTTTTTTTTGTCAAGTCAAGTTTTGTTGCCCGAACTTCCGTGAAGACGGAACCGCAAAGGGCTGAAGCGACGGTCCACGAGGTTCTTCGTAGTTTGAGTGTTTCAAAGTTATTTGAGAAGGAAGAGGAGACAAAGAAGCGACACTTTTTAAAACTCTTACGCACTTAAAATAAGGACTACACACAACTATTAATTAAATGAATAAATAAACAGCAATAAAAGGAGAAAAAATGCCAGATAATAAGAAAATAATAAACGTGATGAACGTACAGGATAACACGCCAGAATATAGAGTAAATTGATGTAACGTAATTTTTTTGCGTGAGAAGTGCCAGTAACACGCGACACGCAGTTTTTTTCCCCTACTCTACGGGCAGAACCAGGGCAACAAAGTTCCTGGACCCAAATTTCCTGAAGTGGTGGAGTCCACTACAAACTTAGCTAGCTAACGTAAATAAAAACTAAACTAACTAATCATTTGCAGGCATCTATTTCACAACAATATTTCAGCGGAAATTGAAAGCCTTCTACTTATATCTCTTCCAACTTATATCACTCAATGTCAGCAGCACTGAAAGTGATTCTGGGGGGGGGGGACTTCAGAGTGTTACCTTTCAAAAAAAGACCCAAACCCGGCATTTACTCCAAATGGTTCTACGACAGCTTGCAATTTACCGAGGGTACGCCTGGATAGGCGTTTCTCGTGAATTTGACAGGAACACTAAGAGCTTCGTACTCGTTCTGCCGGGCCTTGTTGTTCCGGCTTAACAGCTCGCAACTCCACTTCCTCAGAGATGGACGTTCTTCATCGTGAGATCAAGGCTTTCGCTGCCGCTCTGCAGGAGCGTCTTCGTCAGATTCTCGATCTCCTCGTTAGCGTTGGAAAAAGCACATTCGAGAGAGTCTGCATTTTAGGGGATCATCTGGACTTTCCTGTGGTCGGTCCTGAAGAAGGCCAGCAGATTATCTCCACGTATTAACTCAGGTCTGGAGCCGCCTGGAGAGGTCCGGCAAACGCTCCGACTTCACTTGAAGACATTAATGGTCTTGATAAAGATGTGTGCGTCACTTGAAGATAAAGAAAAGGTCTATAAAGATTGTGGTGGTTTTTAAAAGACTGTCAGTAATATCGTGGTTGTGTTGTATTCTGCAAAGGGTGTCGATGAGAAGGAAGAAATCTCTCAATTCCAGAACTCTACTACCCTTGAGAGATTTCTTCCTTCTCATCGGAAGAAGTCTCTCAAGGGTAGTAGAGTTCTGGAATGGAGTATTCCAGAACTCTACTAGCTCTACGAGTTCTGGAATGGAGTATTCCAGAAGTTTTGGAATGGAGCATTCCAGAACTCCACTACCCTTGAGAGATTTCTTCCTTCTCATCTACACCCTTTGCAGAATCCATCACAACCACAAGCCCCTCATGCTGTATGTCGGGGTTTATTTGGGGTTGACAGCTTTGGAGGAAGGGCGGGTCTTCAAAGGGAGGTGAGTTCTGGTTTATCTTATTTGCATGATGTAAAACTGAATCTGTTCCTCAGGCCATTCGGAGTCTCCTCCATCAGGTCTTGATATACGATATTTCCCAATTACTTCCTAACACCGCACATGTAATAGGAGCCGATGCATCGCCAGCAGCGGCTGCGTCGTCGTATCCGTGACACCCGGCAGAGAGTGTGAGCGTCTCCCTCAGAGAGCCGGTGTTTACGCCGCCTTTCACCAGATGTTGATTCAACCGGCGAACAGATGACGGACTTAGCCGGCAGCTGAGGAGACAAATCCACCGTCCAACACCCGGCTTCCCGCTTCGCTTCCCCCTGCCGCCGCCGCCTGCTTCTGTTGACGGACGCCATGTCTGTCTCTTTCTCACTCGCACCGCATCAATTCTGTGAATTTCCTTCTTTCTTTTCTTTTTTCAGCTTGTTGGCACATATGCATGGATTGTCCATAAGCACACACACACACACACACACACACACACACAAACACACACACATTCTTCCGACTTTCCAACCAGACCAAAACACAACATGTGTCACATTTGCAAATGATGATTAAAAAAATAATAATTGTAGAAATAAAAGAATTTAAAAAATGGTGAAGTAAATGTTCTTAAGTTGTGTAATTGTATGAGGGAATAAACTGCCCAGTAGCGTTTTTTTATAAATATATAAATATAGATACAAATATATTTATATAAAACAATTCTCTATATATATAATTATCTCTCTCTATATAGAACTATATACATACATATAAATAAAAAGTATATAGATATTAAAAAATATATATTAATAAATACATTTGCAAATATACATAAAATGTAAATATATAGCTAGATATAGATATAAAAATATATTTAAATAAATATATATTGAATATATATATATAACAAATATATATATATATAATTCTCTCTCTATATAAGTTTATACATATAAATAAAAAGTATATAGATATACAAAAAATATATATAAATACATGAACAAATATATATATATATATTTAAATATATAACTAAATATATAGATATAAAAATATATTTATAAAAATACATATTTAATATATATATATTTATGCTATATATATATAGCATCCTGACATACACAAGCTTGGAAGTGAGTTTACCTGGAAATAAAAGAGAAAAAAAAAATAGAAATATATTTATAAAAATACATATTTAATATATATATATATATATATATATATATATAGCATCCTGACATACACAAGCTTGGAAGTGAGTTTACCTAGATTTTTATTTTTTATTTTTTACATGTCATTGAGCTGACGCTTTTATCCAAAGCGATTTACAATCCTGTTACATTGATACACTGGAGACGCAGCTACAGGGAGACACTCAGGGTTAAGTGTCTTGCTCAAGGACACATCGACTAGGGTGGGGATTGAACCTCCAACCCCCTGATTGAAAGACGGACCTGCTACCCACTGACCCATAGTCGAAATAAAAGAAGGTAATGACAATTTCGGGCTTTGGCGATGACACTTGGTAAATGTCTCTTTAATTAAGCACCCAGTTCTTTCATTCCCAACTCAGTAAAGAAAGAGAAAGACGATTGCCGTTCCCATCACATGTGAAGTGTGTAAAACAAGTTAACGCCACTCACTCTGCTCACCCGCCTTGAAATCAATCAAGAGAGGCGCATTCATTATGAACGCCTTCCTCCTCCCTACTCTTGTACGTCTCCTCGTTCCTAATTCGTTGTCTGGCTTTTCAAATATTTAAAAGCTGGGATTGAAGTGACTGCAAACATGGAACACAATGGGGGGGGGGGGGGGGGGCACTCGACAAGACGAGGTTCGTTGTTGTACAAGACAGCCGCTTACTCCCAACATATGGCCGCTGGAGCCGGGATGGGAAGCCAACCATTGTGTGTGTGTGTGTGTGTGTGTGTGTCTGTGTGTGTGTCCCCGAGTGACATCGCTCCATTATCCAGCGATGATATATTCATGCCATTCTTTTTTTTTTAGGTGGAGTGGTTCGCTTGGATGCGACACAAAAAGTGAAGATATCGTTCGAAAATATCCAGGTTTGTGACCTTATATGTATTAAATGTGGCTTTATGTGTATTAAATGTGACTTTATGTGTATTAAATGTGACTATGTTTATTAAATGTGACTTCATGTGTATTAAATGTGACTTTATGTTAATTAAATGTGACTTCATGTGTATTAAATGTGACTTCATGTGTATTAAATTTGACTTCATGTTTATTAAATGTGACTTTATGTTTATTAAATGTGACTTCATGTGTATTCAATGTGACTTTATGTTAATTAAATGTGACTTCATGTTTATTAAATGTGACTTGATGTTTATTAAATGTGACTTCATGTTAATTAAATGTGACTTTATGTGTATTAAATGTGACTTTTTGTGTATTAAATGTGACTTCATGTGTATTAAATGTGACTTCATGTGTATTAAATGTGACTTTATGTGTATTAAATGTGACTTCATGTGTATTAAATGTGACTTCATGTGTATTAAATGAGACTTTTTGTGAATTAAATGTGACTTTATGTTTATTAAATGTGACTTTATGTGTATTAAATGTGACTTCATGTGTATTAAATGTGACTTCATGTGTATTAAATGTGACTTTATGTGTATTAAATGTGACTTCATGTGTATTAAATGTGACTTCATGTGTATTAAATGAGACTTTTTGTGAATTAAATGTGACTTTATGTTTATTAAACGAAACAGCGAGCGAGAGCCAATCAGAGGCCGAGGAGGGCGAGCCGCGACGTCGGCGCCCTACAGGAGACGCAATATTCTCAAAAAGCCCAGAATGCATTGCGGGCTCTGTAGACCGCACAAGGCAATACTTTTTAAACAAATCGCACCGTTAGCTGTGAGCCGCTAGCTCGGTCGTCGCCATGTTGAGAGCCATGTGGAGGCAATCGACGCGCTTCGATTTTTCAAATTGAAGCGTCGTTTAAAATGTGTCAGGTGGACGTCAACGTGACTTTAAATAAATATGAATGTTGCATCTGAACCTCACGAATGTGTAAATGTACAACCGCTCGCTAACTTGTTGCCTTTATAATATTATTTATTTTAATGAATTCAATATTTATATTATAAATATATATAATATTATTTAATATAATGAATTAAATATTGTTATTATATATATTATATTATTTAATTTAATTAATTAAATATTTATATTATATTATATATATATATAATTTAATTTCATTAATTTAATATTTAGTTTTTATTATTCAGAGACACCGATCCTCCCATCTGACTTGGAACTCCCGTAGACCACCGACAGCGTGGTCCCTTCCTCCCTTCCTCCCTTCTACTCGTCCTCCACATCTTCCACTCGGTTTCATCTCCTCCGATGAGAGGGAGGAGGACACGGCTCGGGATATTTCAAAGGGGGGAGTGCAGCGTAACCGGTGGGAGGTGATGACGGGAGGGAGGACGGATGTTGACGTGGGTTTATCAGGAGGTGGAGATCAGAAGACTCATCTCTAGGAGAGGGAGGGATTGGTAGAAGCCCCGCCCCCTCAACTCCCACCGCCTCCGCCCGGCAACGACGCCTCAATCATGTCGACGTGGCCATAAATTACGACTTGAACTCTTTATCATTCAACTGCAAGAAAATATGATGTCGTCGTGAATCACTTTTTTTTTAAAAACCGTATTCTTCTTAAAATAGAGTAAAACAATCTTGTTGATGTCATTTCAATTGTCATGCAAACTTGGGCTAAAGAAATTAATCTTGCATTAATTTGTTATCTAACTTATAACTGATCTATTGCTGACCTGTAACTTATATATATTTATAGATATATATAAATAATCTAAATATATATATATATATTTATAGATATATAAATAATCTAAATATATATAGATATATATTTCTATATATATAAATATATATATATAATATATATATATTATATATATATATTTTTATATATATACGACTAGATGTAGACACACCATTGGCCCCTCATCGTACTGTGATGTCATCAAACGGTCTTTTCAGCTCTTGTTTTGGTCTCCACCATCTCTCGATGGACTTGTTTGTCTCTTTAACTGCTAAATGTGCCACTTTTTAATGTTTGACTGACTTTTCAATATTTTAACGGATGTTTTTAATGGTTTTTAAATCTTTTTTTTCTTTTTGCATTGTGTGTTGATGCCTTCGTGTCTTTGAATCACCCTCAAATAAACTCGCCTCGCCATCCATTATTAATAACCATACATATTGATATATATTTTGCTGTAACAGAGTGTTGGAGTTCCATCGAGTTTAATTCCCGGTACTGTAAAGTTTTATATTAATTTATTTTCATCCCAAAAAACGACCTCACAAATACTTGTGTCTTTGCAAAACAGGCGGGAAACAACAGACGAGAGGCTTTTCTTCTTTGTCTACATGACGACTCTCGCTCCACCGATCAGATGAAAAGAAAAGAACGAGGCGATGTCTGAGGATTACGTTTACACAAAAGCCTCGCAGACAATCAGAGAAAACTATCTTACACGGCGTCACAACTTCTCCTGCAAGACGACGACGGGGGGGGAGAAATAAAATAAACCTCCCCTAAAACTTCAATCACACGACTGTCATGGCGTGACGCTCTCACTTCCCTCACAGCTGCAGATGATGCGGGCGATAACCGCGGGATGGGCCCCCCCCCCCCCCTGTGAAGTGTGCAGGTATACATGTGTGTGTGTGTGTGTGTGTGTGTGTGTGTGTGTGTAAGCCAGCACTCGGCACCTGATCCTTCTCTTTCATCCCGCCACGAGCCTGTATCATTCAACACGCTTCACCTGTTGGGGGGGGGGGGGGGGGGGGGTTGATACCTGAAGATAATGGATTTGAGTTTAAGGGAGGAGAGTGGGGACTTTTCCAGAGGTCATTTCTCATGAGCAATCTCCCCTACATACACATGTGCTGCTGACAGGAAGTACACGCAAAACACACAAAATACACAAAATACACACGTGCACTAATCATACGGGACCAGCTTTCTTCTCGAGTCCGTTTTGAATGACTCCTGATGTCTTCCCCTCAGAGCTGCTGAGCTCCTGCACAACATTCCTTTTAATCCCAAAATATTTTGTTTGAATATGAAAACGTCAGAATCCTCCACAGACGGTCTTTCCCAAACCACAGGCACCGCCATTTAAAATACTTTATGCAACTCCAATCTTTACCCCCATTGTTGGATTCCAGTGAAAGACTTTATATATTCCATGCAGTTAAAAGTTGCTTATATCACAATAACTACCATAACTTTTGATTAACCAGAGCAATTAAATAAATGTGTTGGTGACTCTTGTCCGTACACATCGAGAGCAATCTGTCGGTGACAATATGATCCATTTAAATGGAAGTATCATTATGTTTTCTCTCGTGTATTTGGGGGTAACATGTTGAATGTCCTCCCGGCGCCTCACAGCCCTGACCTGAGGTCAGTTGTGAGTTCTGACATCATGAATTATGTGGCGGCTCAATGCGAGGCTTTGAGTGACAGGAGGACGTCGTCTCTGCACCACAGTTATCATACGTCTCGTTACCCTTCAGTCCATCCAGGAGAGGTTCTTGTATTTACATTCATACTATATACTTTATACACACGTTATATACAATGTATTTTTTATTTCCTTTATTATTAAATTTTTTGAAATGTAATATGTCCTGCTCTGCAATTTTTTTCAGACATAATATTAATATTTCTATGTCTAGTCTGGAACAAATTTCCAACTGGGGATGAATAAAGTATATATATATATATATATATATATATATCTACTTACATGTATACATACATATCCATCCATCTATCCACCTATCCATCTACTTACTGACCTACCTACCTACATACATACCTATCCACCTACCTACCTTACCTATCCATCCATCTATCTATCTACCCATCCACCTATCTATCTATCCAAATATCTATCCATCAACCTACCAATTCATCCATCCATCTATCCATCTATCCACCTATCTAGCTATCTATCTACGTACCTACCTATCTATCTAAATATCTACCTACCTATCTATCCATCTATCTCCCTATCCATCCACCTATCCACCTGTCTACTTATCTATTCAAATACCTACCTATCCATCCATCTATCCATTCATCCATCCACCTATCCATCTATCTACTTACCTACCTATGCAGTGTACATTTTACACTGCAGTCATTAGTATTATATTTGTGTATGCATATATGTTGTGTATATATATACACTACCGTTCAAAAGTTTGGGGTCACTTAGAAATGTCTTTATTTTTCAAAGAAAAGCACTGTTTTTTCAATAAAGATAACATAAATCAAAAATACACACTGTACATTGTTAATGTGGTAAATGACTATTCTAGGTGGAAACGTCTGGTTTCTAATGAAATATCTCCAGAGGTGTATAGAGGCCCATTTCCATCAACTATCACTCCAGTGTTCTAATGGTACATTGTGTTTGCTAATCGCCTTAGAAGACTAATGTCTGATTAGAAAACCCTTGTGCAATTATGTGAGCACAGCTGAAAACAGTTATGCTGGTGATATAAGCTATACAACTGGCCTTCCTTTGAGCTTGAAGTTTGAAGAACAAAATTAATACTTCAAATATTAATCATTATTTCTAACCTTGTCAATGTCTTGACTATATTTTCTATTCAATTTTCAATTCATTTGATAAATAAAAGTGAGTTTTCGTGGAAGACACAAAATTGTCTGGATGACCCCAAACTTTTGAACGGTAGTGTACATATATATTTTATTTGTATTTTATATTTTACTTTGTATACTTTGCACAGCATTGTATTATATTTGTTTGTGTGTGTGTATATACAGGACTGTCTCAGAAAATTAGAATATTGTGATAAAGTTCTTTATTTTCTGTAATGCAATTAAAAAAACAAAAATGTCATGCATTCTGGATTCATTACAAATCAACTGAAATATTGCAAGCCTTTTATTCTTTTAATATTGCTGATTATGGCTTACAGCTTAAGAAAACTCTAAAATCCTATCTCATAAAATTTTAATATTTCCTCAGACCAAGTTAAAAAAAAGATTTATAACAGCTGAGTGTTTGTCAAGGCACAGGAAACCCTTGCAGGTGTTTCGAGTTAATTAGACAATTCAAGTGATTTGTTTAATACCCTACTAGTATACTTTTTCATGATATTATAATATTTAGAAATTGGATATTTGAGTTTTCTTAAACTGTAAGCCATAATCAGCAATATTAAAAGAATAAAAGGCTTGCAATATTTCAGTTGATTTGTAATGAATCCAGAATGCATGACATTTTTGTTTTTTTAATTGCATTACAGAAAATAAAGAACTTCATCACAATATTCTAATTTTCTGAGACAGTCCTGTATATACATATATGTTTCATTTTATATACATATATACTTCATTTTGTATTTTATATTTTACTTGTATACATCTATATCTTTCATCCCTGTTTTTTATATTTTATATTTTATTATATTTATTCTGATGTGTTTAGTTTATTGGTGCTGCTACTGTGACGACAAATTTCCCCCTTGGGGATTAATAAAGTATATATCTATCTATCTATCTAAATATCTACCTACCTATATACCTACCTATCCATCCACATATCTATCTATCAATGAGTGATGTTCAGGTCTTCCAGTGGTTTCCTCTGAACAACGGAAGTAATTAAACACGCATCGTACTAAAGAGAGACATTCGGCATGTACTCGAAACACAAAGTCCTAAAAATGCATTACTGTAATGCACATTACAGATGATGAGCCACAGTGGACTGAGAAGAAGAAGAAGAAGAAGAAGAAGAAGAGCAGTCGTATTCTGTGTGCTGCAGAGAACAGAACCCTTAATGGATCTCTAGTCAGATTTATAGCGGCTCATCCTCTATTGGAGGAGTTGACTGACTCCACCGACCGTAATTCATCCCTCACTCATTTTATTCCGCCAGAGTACATCGAGTCTTGGATGAGCTTCTTTTCTCTTTTTTTGGGGGCCAATAAAACATAATCTCTGTCTGCGGGGACCAAGGTCACTGCATTCCTTTCGCAGCGGCGTGATTATCCTGGCCTTCGCTGAAGGTTGATTAGCTGTTTATTTTTCGCTTATACGCCTAAGAAATGGATTGTTAAAAATGAAACCGGGGATGTTTTGGTTCTGATGTAATCAGGAGAGGATGTAGTTTTGCACTTATAGTGGAGGTTTTTTTCCAGAGTGTGATAGCTGAGAAGGAAAGCTGTTTGAACAGAGTGACGGGGAACATATTAAATGGAGTGACTCTTCAGTCGGGGCGACCTCAACGACCCCACGTCCTCTTGTCAAGGAAGTGAGTCGACTTTGTTCTGTCTACTCTCGCTTCTCCAATCCCACCGTGGAGACAGATGCGTAGAGATGTTTGGCTGCGTCTATGTTTCACCATCTCCTAGTTCTAAGTCTACCTATCGACTTCATTAGGGGTGAGGGAACATAGGGCTGAGGGACCGTAGGGCTGAGGGAGCATAGGGCTGAGGGAGCATAGAGCTGAGGGAGCATAGGGCTGAGGGAGCATAGAGCTGAGGGAGCATAGAGCTGAGGGAGCATAGGGCTGAGGGAGCATAGGGCTGAGGGAGCATAGAGCTGAGGGAGCATAGGGCTGAGGGAGCATAGAGCTGAGGGAGCATAGGGCTGAGGGAGCATAGGGCTGAGGGAACATAGGGTATGAGGGAACTTAGGGTCTGAGGAAACTTAGGGTCTGAGGGAACACAGGGTATTGGGGAACATAGGGTCTTGGAAACATAGGTTCTTGGGGAATGTAGGGTCTGAGGGAACATAGGGCCTTGGGAACATAGGATCTTGGAGAACATAGGGCCTTGGGAACATAGGGTCTGAGGAACATAGCTTCTTGGGGAACGTAGGGCCTTGGGAACATAGGGTCTGAGGAACATAGGATCTTGGAGAACATAGGGCCTTGGGAACATAGGGTCTGAGGAACATAGAATATTGGAGAACATAGGGCCTTGGGAACATAGGGTCTGAGGAACATAGGGCCTTGGGAACATAGGGTCTTGGAAACATAGGTTCTTGGGGAACGTAGGGTCTGAGGGAACATAGGGCCTTGGGAACATAGGGTCTGAGGAAACATAGGGTCTTGGGAACACAGGGTATTGGGAACATAGGGCCTTGGAGAACATAGGGCCTTGGGAACATAGGGTCTGAGGAACATAGGGCCTTGGGAACATAGGGTCTTGGGAACATAGGTTCTTGGGGAACGTAGGGTCTGAGGGAACATAGGGCCTTGGGAACATAGGATCTTGGATAACATAGGGCCTTGGGAACATAGGGTCTGAGGAACATAGGTTCTTGGGGAACGTAGGGCCTTGGGAACATAGGGTCTGAGGAACATAGGATCTTGGAGAACATAGGGCCTTGGGAACATAGGGTCTGAGGAACATAGGATCTTGGAGAACATAGGGCCTTGGGAACATAGGGTCGGAGGAACATAGGGCCTTGGGAACATAGGGTCTTGGAAACATAGGTTCTTGGGGAACGTAGGGTCTGAGGGAACATAGGGCCTTGGGAACATAGGGTCTGAGGAAACATAGGGTCTTGGGAACACAGGGTATTGGGAACATAGGGCCTTGGAGAACATAGGGCCTTGGGAACATAGGGTCTGAGGAACATAGGGCCTTGGGAACATAGGGTCTTGGGAACATAGGTTCTTGGGGAACATAGGGTCTGAGGGAACATAGGGCCTTGGGAACATAGGGTCTGAGGAAACATAGGGTCTTGGGAACACAGGGTATTGGGAACATAGGGCCTTGGAGAACATAGGGCCTTGGGAACATAGGGTCTGAGGAACATAGGGCCTTGGGAACATAGGGTCTGAGGAAACATAGGGTCTTGGGAACACAGGGTATTGGGAACATAGGGCCTTGGAGAACATAGGGCCTTGGGAACATAGGGTCTGAGGAACATAGGGTCTTGGGAACATAGGCTCCAAGGGAACCTCGGTTCTGGTGATGGAACCCAGCGCTCCGGTTCCTCTCGGTGCCGAGGCGTCGGCTCTCCGGCTGTCAGCTCCAGAAGTTATGGCGAAGGACCAGATGGCGTCGCGGCACCGTCCGCCTCGGCCGCTCTGCTTTATAGCCGATCGTAAAAAAAATACGAGCAATATAATACGAACGCAAACTAAATAATGTCAATCAATAAATCCAATAATCACAGAGCTGTCTTCTCACGTATCAAAAAAAAGAAAAAAGGCTAATTGGCCGGTGATAAATAAACGAGCGCGTTGGTTACCGTGCCGACGGGAACACAATGAACTCAGACCTTCTGACCACCGAGGGAGACCCTTCAAGTGGCCCTGAACCGCCTTCTTCAAAACCTTGTTGGGGGGGGGGGGATAAATCCTATTTAATTTCAGAAATGAGGTGTTTCTTACTTTTAAACAACCCTCATTTCTTTTGACTGGATGCGTCGCCTGAGAGTCAAAATGCTGATTGTTTTCTTCATGGGGGATGAAATAACTCACCGAGTCTGAGCAGCTCTCACCTGGAGCCCGATGAGGCTCCGGCTTTCAGGAATCTGTTCTCACTAAACACACAATGGGGGGGGGGGGGGGGGTTGTTTAGAAATTCTGTGTGTCACGGGAATGAACGTATCACCCGCTGCAGGTGTTCTCCAGGCGGAGCAGCAGTTGTGTCGGAGGCGTCGGGGCGGACGGTTTAAATTGCTCTTGTATTTTTAGCTGTTCGATCCATCGGCCCCCACCGTGCCTCTCCTTTACCTTCTCTTCACCTTCTTCACCTCCTTTATCCAAACGGATGCTTCTGGGAGGACGGTGCGGTGTTCTTTCGAAAGCCCAGACACCCTTTCGCTTAAAGCGGATGACATTAATAATCCTTGCTGGGTGCCATGGCGATACGTCCTGGTAGAGGTCATGTGATACCTCAGGAATGTTGTATAGCCCCGATGTATGAACGCATGAATACACGGTAACCCCACCGGGGCAACAGTTGGATTCATCAACACTTATTTTCCCGTGAGCAGACTTTTTATTACCTTCGCATTGAAAATGCGGAAGGTTATGTTTTGATCGCCATGTATTTATTTATTTATTTGTATGCGTGTTACTCGCATAACTCAAAAAGTATTAAACCGAATCGCATTAAATGTGGTGGGATGATTGGTTATTATTCGGGGACCATTTGATTAGATTTTGGAATCGATCGGGTCAAAGTCAAGGTCATGAAAAGGTCAAAATCTTCTTTTTACCAAAGCGCGGTCAATTTCTATCCAATTGGCATGCAACTAATGCTAAAATGTTCATATTCAATGCCCAATCTTGTGATATGCGAAGGTATGCGCTCTACCGAGTGCCCGTTCTAGTTTGGATTGTTTTGGTGTCAGTGTTCATAAAAATGTATCTTTACTGTCTATAAAAGAAGCTTTATGCCACTTTCAGACGTGTTGACATTCACTATATTACTCCATCCGTCACTTCCCGTCCGATGGGTTTCAAGCAGGAAAAAATCACATTGGCCGAGATTTATCGGCCGTGATTTGTCGGCTCGTTCTAAAATGTCGGGGTGTCCCAAAAACAATGGAAACATCGAGCGTCTCATGGTGATGTACAGTTTTGCATCCAGCTCTCATTTGGGCTAAATGCAAAAACGAGCTTTAAATAATAGAGCCGGCCTTCAAAGAGCGGTGTGTGAGTGTGTGTGTGTGTGTGTGTGTCACGGGACAGACATGCACCTGTCACCTGCCCACCGGGCGGAGCCTCTGCTTAGCCATAAACTAAGAGATAACAAAGATGGCGCAAGATTTAAAGGGCCACGTCCGCAAAGAGGTCGTCATCTGAGCTGCAATTCTACATCGCCACCAAATCCTACACACACAAAGTTATTTAGCAAAGCAAACATGTTTGGCTTTCATTGGTTTAGTTTTCCTTTTTTTAAATCCGCAAAATTGATCATTTATGTCAGTTTAAGATTATTATAACTCCCGCCCCCCCTCCATTGTGGACAAACTGGGTGAGCTCCTGTAAAGTGAGCATTGTAGATGATGAAGAGGCTACAAGACCCCCCCCCCCCCCCCACCCCCCCGAGGTCAGTCCATCGACCAGCAGCTCAGACGGATGTCTTACAGCCGCCATAAAAGGACGAGCTCCGCTGGTTTGACTCTGTTTACACCCCGAGGGCGCTCGGCCCGTCCTCCATCACGGCGGTGCCACATCGTGCAGAGAGGGGGGGGGGGGGGATGAAGAAGAAGAGAGAAAAAAGGTGTTTCAAAGGAGCAGGGAGCTAATTGGGGGGAGGGGGGGGGGGAGGGATTCGACACCCCGGCCTCCAGCGCGACACGGCAGGTGTACAAGCGGCCGTACGCCGTCTCCCAGGCCGCGGCGACGCCCGGCGGCGTGCTCTCAAAGGCGCCTTCTGCCGGGCCATAGAGCTGACCCCCCCCCCCCCACACACACACACACACCCCGCAGTCATTCAATTACGACTTTACGGGGCTATTGATTCCACCGTCTCACGTCCCAGAAACAATACGGAGCCTTTTCAAAACCCCTAAAGGGACGAGGACGAGGGAGGCGGGAAGAGACCCGTAAATCAGGCGGAGCGCGAGGAGAGGTTCTACACGCCGGGGCTTTTCTCTTCTTTTCTTTTCTCTCCTTTTCTTTTCTCTTCTTTACTTTATTTTTCTCTTCTTTTCATTTCTCTTCTTTCCTTTACTTTTCTCTTCTTTTCTTTTCTCTTCCCGTCTTCACCGCGATCTTTTGAAAAAACATTCACACGCACGGGAAAGAGAAACCGCGAGCGAGTCGCGTTTCAGAAACTCGACGAAGCCGCAGGTCGTAAAACAACAAAGGACGAGAGAAGCTGAGAGACACGGAAAAGACTTACAGCGAGTCATGTGACCCACCAGCTCGAGGGAAACCATGTAAAAGTATCATCGCTCTACTCGTGACACACTGAGTTTCCTCTGGCGTCACGCTCCTAACGGGCCTCAAACCCCCCAAACCCCAATGTCACCGAGCCTCGGCGTTCCTAATCGGCCATGACCCTGAGCTGCAATGCATGCTGGGTAGACTTGGGGAGGGGAGGGGTGTGTGTGTGTGTGTGTGTGTGTGTCCTGTTGATTGAATAGAAACCCTCCTCCGGGCTTTACAACATACAACTGTTGATGCAACATGAGTAAGAGATGATTACGGGGGGGGGGGGGAGAGAGAGAGAGAGAGAGAGAGAGTGTGTGGCCAGGAAGAGAACATGTAGACGCTCAATGAATTCGGTCACAGCTCCGCACAATGAATTCTTTATCCGGGGGGGGGGGGCTTGGCTGAGCCCCGGTGTCGCGGCGAGGGTGAAAAATAGAAATCCCATGTCCCTGACACACACACACACGCACGCACACACACACACACACACACACACACACACACACACACACACACACACACACACACACACACACACACACACACACACACACACACACACACACACACACACACACACACACACACACACACACACACACACACACACACACACACACACACACACACTATCTCTCCTCCATGTCAGCTGCCTTGGTTACTGAGTTGGCCGGCAGCGAGCCCCCCCCCCTCTTCCCCTTCCTCCCTCCTCTTATTTCCTCTTCTACTCTCTCTCTCTCTGTCTATCTTCATCAGTCCGACTTCACACTTGTAACACCCCCCCTCCCCCTCCCCCACCTCCGCTCATCCAAACTCCATCTCCCCCACGTATCTTTTTTCTCTCCTCTCCTCTCTCTGGTGTTTGTCCTCCTCTGCTCACCTTGTGGTCGCCCCCCCCCCCCCTCTTACCACTCTATCCTCCCCCTTGTGGACCCCCCCTCTTACCACTCTATCCTCCCCTTGTGGACCCCCCCCCCCTCCAGTGTGAACGACTGACAGGTGACACCATCAACATTTAAATGTGGCTCCACGTGTGAATATCATCACAGCAGTTTCACCAAAACATGAATAATCCTACCTTGAAACGCTCTCTGTGGACTTCTCGAAACTTCTTCTTCTTCTTCTTCTTCTTCTTCTTCTTCTTCTTCTTCTTCTTCTTCCCGTGCCGGTGTCGATGTCTCAGTCCATCCAGTGGAGGTGGATCACTGGGGTTGTTGCAGGAGGGAAGTCCAGTTTAACCACCATAACCCCCCTCTCCTCCTCCTCCTCTTCCTCCCTCCTCCTCCCTCATCCGCCCCTCCTGGGACACACAGCAAAAAATAAAGGAGGAGAATAAGAGCCGGCACCTCCTGATCACCTCCTTCCCTCCAGCGCTCGGGGTGAGAGAAGTGAAAGACAAAGTAATCTTCAGGTGAAAAGATAGAGCTTCAAGCCTGCTCCCTCTCTCTCTCTCCCTCCCTCTCTCTCTCTCCCTCTCTCTCTCCCTCCCTCTCTCTCCCTCTCTCACAGCAGCCTCCTCCTCTCCAGCTCTCCCTCTCGCATCTGAGCGTTGTGCCGTCGCTCCATCCCTTCCCCACGTTTCTCCCTCCATCCCTCCCTCCCTCCCTCCCTCCCCTCCACGCCTCATGAATGTTTAGACACGGCAATCGTAGCTGACGGGCGGTGAATTAACCCCGCGGAACTCAACACACACACACACACACACTCCTTCTCTCCGCTACACTTTCTCACAGCTCTCTTTCTTTTTTGTTCTCGGCTTTGAGGACGACCCCCCTCCCCCCCCCCTCCCCCCCCGTGACCCTCCTGAAGAGCAGTCGGTTCTCGTCTCTACGAGGAGTGATGGTGTATTTACCGTGTGATCTGAAGAAGAAGGGATGAAAGACGATGGCCGGACCCCGAGGGGGGGGGGGGGGGGTAAGAGCGCCACACATTACGAGAAAATTGGCTCATGAGATAATCAGGAGCATAAATAACAGGAAGTGCGTATGATTAATATAAATATTTACCCCCCCCCCCCCGTGTGATTAATCAATGATTAATCTTCTTAAACAGTCTAATTGGAGCTGATTGAAGATTTCGAGTCGCTAGAGAACAAAAAACGATTACAAAAAATCATCCAGCGACATCGTCTCTGTGACTCTGATTTAATTACAGCCAATTATATTTAACCTACAGAAACACAACCCCGTCGGCCAATGACGCGGCAGCGTACGAGGTGGGCAGCTCTCACGCTGCGTGGAGGAGGCGCTCAGAGGCTCCGTGACTCCTCGTTTGGTCTTCCGTGACTCCTCGTTTGGTTCTCCGTGACTCCTCGTTTGGTCCTCCGTGACTCCTCGTTTGGTTCTCCGTGACTCCTCTCTTGGTTCTCCGTGACTCCTCGTTTGGTCCTCCGTGACTCCTCGTTTGGTTCTCCGTGACTCCTCGTTTGGTCCTCCGTGACTCCTCGTTTGGTCCTCCGTGACTCCTCGTTTGGTTCTCCGTGACTCCTCGTTTGGTTCTCCGTGACCCCTCGTTTGGTTCTCCGTGACTCCTCGTTTGGTCCTCCGTGACTCCTCGTTTGGTTCTCCGTGACTCCTCGTTTGGTCCTCCGTGACTCCTCGTTTGGTTCTCCGTGACTCCTCGTTTGGTCCTCCGTGACTCCTCGTTTGGTTCTCCGTGACTCCTCGTTTGGTTCTCCGTGACTCCTCGCTTGCTCCTCCGTGACTCCTCGTTTGGTTCTCCGTGACTCCTCGTTTGGTCCTCCGTGACTCCTCGTTTGGTTCTCCGTGACTCCTCGTTTGGTTCCTCCGTGACTCCTCGTTTGGTCCTCCGTGACTCCTCGTTTGGTCCTCCGTGACTCCTCGTTTGGTTCTCCGTGACTCCTCGTTTGGTTCTCCGTGACTCCTCGTTTGGTTCTCCGTGACTCCTCGTTTGGTCCTCCGTGACTCCTCGTTTGGTTCTCCGTGACTCCTCGTTTGGTCCTCCGTGACTCCTCGTTTGGTTCTCCGTGACTCCTCGTTTGGTTCTCCGTGACTCCTCGTTTGGTTCTCCGTGACTCCTCGTTTGGTTCTCCGTGACTCCTCGTTTGGTTCTCCGTGACTCCTCGTTTGGTCCTCCGTGACTCCTCGTTTGGTCCTCCGTGACTCCTCGTTTGGTTCTCCGTGACTCCTCGTTTGATCCTCCGTGACTCCTCGTTTGGTTCTCCGTGACTCCTCGTTTGGTTCTCCGTGACTCCTCGTTTGGTTCTCCGTGACTCCTCGTTTGGTCCTCCGTGACTCCTCGTTTGGTTCTCCGTGACTCCTCGTTTGGTCCTCCGTGACTCCTCGTTTGGTCCTCCGTGACTCCTCGTTTGGTTCTCCGTGACTCCTCGTTTGGTTCTCCGTGACTCCTCGTTTGGTCCTCCGTGACTCCTCTCTTGGTCCTCCGTGACTCCTCGTTTGGTTCTCCGTGACTCCTCGTTTGGTTCTCCGTGACTCCTCGTTTGGTCCTCCGTGACTCCTCTCTTGGTCCTCCGTGACTCCTCTCTTGGTTCTCCGTGACTCCTCTCTTGGTCCTCTGTGACTCCTCTCTTGGTCCTCCGTGACTCCTCTCTTGGTTCTCCGTGGCTCCTCGCTTGGTTCTCCGTGACTCCTCTCTTGGTTCTCCGTGGCTCCTCGCTTGGTTCTCCGCATGAGGCCGTGAAGGAAACACGTCGGAACAAAAAGAGTGAGGCGACGACGTGGTTGGCGTCGTCGTACGTTCGATTCCCGTCACAGCGAGAGCCGGAGCTAGCGTGACCTTCTCACTGCAGGTGGAAGCTGATCCGTGAGGCTGGCGGGGGGGGGGGGGGGGTCAATACAGATTACCTGGAGTCTGAGTCAAGCTGCTTCTACTTGTCGCTTCTTCCCCAATAAAGCAGCAATTTACCATCAAGTATTGGCGTGAGCTCGTGTCCACGGCGACCCCCCGCCCTCTCCCCGTTAGCACTGCTCACCTGCAGCGCCACACACTCGTTACCCGGCGTGCACGCTCAGCGTTAACTCAACGACGGGAGGAAGAAGGAAACAAAGTGTTTGAGATACGAGTTCTGAAATAAAAGATTTTGTATTTTGGACGAAGAACTGAGACGACAATTATAATACGACGAGAGAAGAGGAGGCTTCGGGAAGAAGATCTAGGTCTGGATTGGCCCCCCCACACACACACCCACGCGCATACATGCACACACACACACACATACACATACATACACACACATACATGCACACACACATACATACAGAAATATACATACACATGCACACACATACACACATACTGTACATACACACACACACACACACAGAAACACACACCGCACACACACACACATGGCGATATGATTTCCCCGTATCCTCCTTTGCTAACGTGACGTCAGCAATAGAGGATAATCACCGCAACGCCACCAACTCATTACCCGGCGTGGGCGCGGCGGCGTGGACGCGGCGGCGTGGACGCGGCGGCGTGGACGCGGCGGCGTGCCTCTCACCGCTCACTGACACAAAGTGTTCGTTGGGTGTTTTTGTCGTGAGAGCTCGAATAAAGATTCAAAATGTAGTATTTTGGAAAAATAACTCAGACCTAGAAACTAAAGACTGAGGAGTGCCGCGGCTTTGGAAAGTAGTTTTTTAGGTCTAGATTGGCCCACACACACACACACTCTCACACACACACACACACACACACACTCTCACACACACACACAGACCTACACACACACTCTCTCACACACTCACACACACAGAGACAGTGTGTGATTGATTTCTCGGGTTCCTCCCCAGGAGGTGCAGAGTTTGCATGTCTCCCTAAACCCCGTACATCACAGTGATTGATCCGCCGGGGAGAAGAAGGCCAACACACCTCCTCCTCCCCGGGGAGCGTCATGGCAACGGAGACGCAGATGAAACCACGGGGAGACCCAGATAGACGGAAAGATACGGATCGGCAGAACGATGGATGAAGGAACAAGAAATGAGGAGAAGAAGGAGAAGAAGCTGTGGAGGAGCAGAAAGAAACGATTGACGACAGATCAGAGACACGGAGAGGTGGTGACCTCCGCTACTGCACCTCCTTCTTCAACTTCCTCCTCTACTGCACCTCCTTCTTCAACTTCCTCCTCTACTGCACCTCCTTCTTCAACTTCCTCCTCTACTGCACCTCCTTCTTCAACTTCCTCCGCTACTTCCTGTTCTCACGCGGGTTCATCGAGCGTCTCAACGTGAAGGAGTTACACAAAGAGGCAATTACGCAATAACAAGTGAGGTTGTGCAGTGTGTGTCTGTGTGTGTGTGTCTGTGGTTTGTGTGGTGTGTGTGTATGTGTGTGTGTGGTTTGTGTGTGTATCTGTGTGTGTGTCTGTGTGTGTCTGTGGTTTGTGTGGTGTGTATATGTATGTGTGGTTTGTGTGTGTATTTGTGTGTGTGTGTGTGTGTGGTGTGTTTCTGTGTGTGTGTGGTGTGTGTATATATGTGTGTGTTTGTGTCTATGTGTGTGGTGTGCTTCTGTTTATGTGTGTGTCTGTGTGTGTGTGTTTCTGTGTCTATGTGTGTGTGAGTGTGTGTTTCTGTGTCTATGTGTGTGTGTCTGTGATGTCTCATGGTGAAACCATCCATGAAATGTCGTCTTATTTCTTTCATCTTCATAATCACAGATTTATTTGTTGTCCTGTCACTTTAAATCCTGCAGCACGTCTGAGTTTAAGGAACCAACTCCTCCTCATTATTACCCACAAGCCACCACTGATTGATCTACTTACACGTGTGCGTGTCCACAGCCTGGTGCGTCTTCCTCCTCTGAGCCACAGAGCTCCATTATAAACGCATCAAGGAGCCACGCTGTGGTCGGCGTCCATCACCACCGACACGTGATGTGAAGAGTCGATCACACGGGAACACCTGCTGAGTGCCTGGACCAATCAGCATCCAGGAAAGAGCTACGGACACCTTTAAAGTGTCTTAAAGCTGCATTATCTCTCATGACCACCAGGGGGCGACTCCTCTGGTTGTATTGAAGTCCATGCTTCACGTGTTAAAGTTGCATTCTCTCTACTGACCACCAGGGGGTGACTCCTCTGGTTGTATAGAAGTCTATGCTTCATGTGTTAAAGTTGCATTCTCTCTCCTGACCACCAGGGGGCGACTCCTCAGTTTGTATAGAAGTCTATGCTTCATGTCGTAAAGCTGCATTCTCTCTCTTGACCACCAGGGGGCGACTTCTCTGGTTGTATAGAAGTATATGCGTCATGTGTTAAAGCTGCATTTTCTGTACCGACCACCAGGGGGCGACTCCCCTGGTTGTATAGAAGTCTATGCGTCATGTGTTAAAGTTGCATTCTCTCTCCTGACCACCAGGGGGCGACTCCTCTGGTTGTATAGAAGTATATGCTTCATGTGTTAGAGCTGCATTCTCTGTACCGACCACCAGGGGGTGACTCCTCTTGTTGTATAGAAGTCCATGTTTCATGTGTTAAAGGTGCATTCTCTGTACCGACCACCAGGGGGCGACTCCCCTGGTTGTATAGAAGTCTATGCTTCATGTGTTAAAGCTGCATTCTCTCTACCGACCACCAGGGGGCGACTTCTCTGGTTGTATAGAAGTATATGCGTCATGTGTTAAAGTTGCATTCTCTCTACTGACCACCAGGGGGCGACTCCTCTGGTTGTATAGAAGTCTATGCTTCATGTGTTAAAGTTGCATTCTCTCTCCTGACCACCAGGGGGCGACTCCTGTTTGTATAGAAGTCTATGCGTCATGTGTTAAAGCTGCATTCTCTCTCTTGACCACCAGGGGGCGACTTCTCTGGTTGTATAGAAGTCTATATAAATGATTTCTCTCTTTATTTATGCCCTCAGTAAACATTGTAAACATGACTATCTTTCTTAATCTCTAGTTTCAAGACCGTTATCGTATTTCTTCATTTAAAGAAGATTGAAAACGTTTTTATCATTTTCTTTTCGCTCTCCTCCCGTCTGGCTTCACCAATTGTTTGATTGACAGATGTTTCGTCCAATCATCTGCCAAGTATCTTTTGACAGTGCCTGTCCCTTTTGAAACATTCTCCAATTATTCTGTCCAACAAACCATCACTCACTCACCACGGCGCCAAACGTGGATTAATCCGCCGCTGAAAATAATCCCCAACAAAATGATCTTTTTCCTCCAGTTCCACTAACTTTTTGATAAACACTAGTGACCGACGGTTTTAAGAAAATACGGTATATGTGTGGCTGTCTCTACTACTTCATGAATACAGATACATTTTGCAATTACAATGGCGCTTCATAGAAGTTACGCATGGGGGACATCAGGGTCCTGTACTGGAGCCACTTGGAAATTAGGAATAAGGCATCAAGGTGAAATTGACATGGATATAAAGATCTGTTAGCAGAGATAACGAAGCTGCATTAACAGATGTTGAGATCTACCACAGCTGCTGTGTGACGGAGGATGAGGTCTTTGATGGTCAAAGGGTACTGTGACTAATTTAAAGCCGCAACAACGAATCGATAAAATCAAAAAAAAATCGATTATTAAAAGCGTTGGCAACGAATGTCATAATCGATTCGTTGCGTCGCGGGATTATTACGCCACTCGATAAGTCTCGCAGATGATTGAGTATTTAAAAAATGAAAAGTTGAGCGCGGAGCCAAGCGACGGAGATAAGCCACGCCCCCTTTCCGATGCTAATGAACCAGCTCTGTTAAAAAAAAATTGGGGGGGATTCTTCAATTAATCGAAAAAAATAATCAACAGTTTAATAGATTATGAATAAAATAAACATTAGTTGAAGCCCTAGACTAAATAATAAAGTGCAGATCTGATTTGGAGGCTCTATACTCTGTCGGCAAACTCCATTGAAAAGATTATTATCCGACAAAGTGACATTGATCGCGTTTCCTTAAAAAAAAAAAAAAAAAAGCCTTTTCTTTCTTCTTCTTCTTCTTCTTTGTCTTTTTTTCCGTTGTGGCAGAGCGAGAGTTATTAAATGACTCGCTCTCCCAGATTCTGAGCCGCTTCCTGTCTCTTCCGATCGCCGGTCGACGAACCGCTCGTGAGAATTGACAAGAGGGGAGATAACGTTTCTGTGAAGCGTCAACGGTGAGATAACGAGAGGAGGGATAAGTCCGTCCGCTGGTCAGTTTCACGCGTGAGTGATTGGAAGTGAACGGCGGCGAGCAGCTTCCTGTCCGCCCCCCCCAGCCGGTGGCCTGGTTCTGTTTCTGTGGGCTGCAGACCGACGTCTGGCTGCGTGGGGATGGACGTGTGCGGCGGCGGTACTGCCCGTCTTAAAAGAAACAAAACCTTCCTGAGCCCTGATCTGTCAAACTGGAGGAAATATTCAAGTTATGGCATTTTAGTCACATTGGGAGTTGATTCATAAGGTGTTGATTTATAGGGAGTTGATTCATAGGGAGTTGATTCATAAGGTGTTGATTTATAGGGAGTTGATTCATAGGGAGTTGATTCATAGGGAGTTGATTCATTCGGAGTTGATTCATTTGGAGTTGA
>NC_079403.1:2962326-2997326 GCF_029220125.1 Pseudoliparis swirei
AGAGAGAGAGAGAGAGACAGAGAGAGAGAGAGAGGGAGAGAGACAGAGAGAGAGAGGGAGAGAGAGAGAGAGAGAGAGAGAGAGAGAGAGAGAGAGAGAGAGAGAGAGAGAGAGAGAGAGAGGGTAAGAGAGAGAGAGGGAAAGAGAGAGAGAGGGCTGTGTGGCAGCGCTGTGACTCGGGGACGTCGTCGTGATAACAACGTTTCTCCAAAAACAACCAGAAGAAGAAACAGACGTCTCCTTTTCCCTCGTCTGACTTATTGAAACACGTCAAGTCTCCCTGGAAACAAAGAACAATAACAACGTGTATTTGTTTTTCTGTTGAAAAAAAGTCTATGCTTCATGTGTTAAAGCTGCATTCTCTCTCCTGACCACCAGGGGGCTCCTCTGGTTGTATAGAAGTCTATGCTTCATGTGTTAAAGCTGCATTCTCTCTCCTGACCACCAGGGGGCGACTCCTCTGGTTGTATAGAAGTCTATGCTTCATGTGTTAAAGCTGCATTCTCTCTCCTGACCACCAGGGGGCGACTCCTCTGGTTGTATAGAAGTCTGTGCTTCATGTGTTAAAGCTGCATTCTCTCCCCTGACCACCAGGGGGTGACTCCTCTGGTTGTATAGAAGTCTATGCTTCATGTGTTAACACTGCATTCTCTCCCCTGACCACCAGGGGGCGACTCTTCTGGTTGTATAGAAGTCTATGCTTCATGTGATAAAGCTGCATTCTCTCCCCTGACCACCAGGGGGCGGCTTCTCTGGTTGTATAGAAGTCTATGCTTCATGTGTTAAAGCTGCATTCCCTCTCCTGACCACCAGGGGGCGACTCCTCTGGTTCTATTGAAGTCTATGCTTCATGTGTTAAAGCTGCATTCTCTCTCCTGACCACCCGGGGGCGACTCCTCTGGCTGTATAGAAGTCAATGCTTCAGAGAAACTAATATGACCTCACAAAGATAGCAGGATGAGAACGCACACACACAGATGTGCATCCTGCAGATGCAAAGCCTTCCCCGGGTCGGCGTGGACGGGCGGAGGTTAATGCGACGCAACGAGGAGGCGCGAGGGAGGTTGTGGGGGGGTTCTGGAGATGATTGGCTCTGTCATCTCTCCAGTTCTACCTGGCGCCGAACATCCGGGGGGGGGGGGGGGGGAGCCGAGTGACGCTGATTGGCCCAGACTTCTTCATTCTGCTCTATCTTTCTGCCTCTCCAAGGCATCGCGGGAACAAAAGAAGAGGGTCTCCGGGGAGGAGGCGAGAGGAGAAACCGGAGCCCGGTGATGTTGATTGCGCAACGAGTGGAAGGAGGTGCGGCGCCGTGGGGAGGAAGGAGGTGCTCCACCCGACGAGGACGTGGAGATGTACATGCAGGACAATCTCGCCGGGCAATGCAAAAAATAAATGATCAATGCAAAAAATAAATATGTACATTTGAGTGCCCTTAGATGCACTACCTCTATTGGCCACCAGGTGCTACCTCCAATATGATGCCAGATTGTGTGAAGGTAATTGGAAAAACTCGTCTTTTCTCTCGGGGTATCCAGGAGATATTTGTTTTCCGTGAGTCGGAGCTCTTCAATGTGCGTCTGGTGCAGCCCTGAAAGTTATTGTTGTGTTGGAGAGATATTAAAGCAGCGTTAATGTATTTATTCATTATCTACTTGGGGGCGGCAGTACAACACTACTCCACGTTATTACCTCTTCTATTTCTTTGTGTAAAGAATGTGTTTACAGGACGAAAGCAGTCAAAAGACCAGTATTTATTATTATTATTTATTAATATCAGTATTTATTAATATTATTTATTATTATCAGTGTTTATTATTATTATACAGTGTTTATTATTATTATCAGTGTTTATTATTATAATTTATTATATATATTATTATCAGTATTTTTTTATATTACGTATTATTAGTTTTTATTATCAGTATGTATTATTATCAGTATTTATTATTATTATTTATTATTATCAGTATTTATTCTGAGATGTGTTTCTGGTCTATAAAAGCTTTTTGGTCCCCACCAATTATTTTGCTGTAAAAAAAGAAATTCTGGTGTTGGTTGCTCGGCAGAAATTGTAGCTCAAGTTCATTTGAGCTCTTTTATTATCTAACATTAAACTGAATATGTTGAAATATGGGTTCAACGTCACGACAAACAATTGAGTTTTTTTTTTCTGTAACAGTTGGATTTTATATTTTGGGATTTCCAGCGAGGGCAAAGGAATGAAAACGTCCTCCCTGTAGTCTTTTCACAGCACTCCTCTGGGATAAAATAATAAAAGAAACGGCGAAAGAGAATGTTCACAGTGGAGGTGAAGAACTCTATCGCTCTTCAGAGGAGTCCTTCAGGAGGAGGGCGGTCGCACTTCTTTCATGGGTTCAGGAGAAGATGTTCTCACTTGAACCCTTGAGGACCTGGAGACGACCTTCAGGACATGGAGACGACCTTGAGGACCTGGACACGACCTTCAGGCCTTTTATTCTGCCTTTCTTTCTTTCTTCTTACCGTCTGAAATCCCGGATACTTCCTCTTGAAGATGGAACTTCTTGAAGAATAAATAAATAAGGGTTTACAAATACAGAAGTCTAGTAAGAAAATGCTGAGTGCTTTTCAGTCGAGAGGAAATAGAGCATTCGCCAGGGACTATTTTCAGCGGCGGATTAATCCACATTTGGCGCTCAAGTGAGATTCATGGCACCAGGATATGTTTTAAATATAGTTTTTAGACGATAATGCAAACTACATTTGTTTTATACTTTAGGGCAAAAGCAGCTAAGCTGTTTCCCCTTAATGATAAGCTAGGCTAACCACATTCATGCTAAACTAGGATAACTATGTTCATGCTAAGCTAGGATAACCACGTTCATGCTAAGCTAGGATAACTACGTTCATTCTAAACTAGGATAACCACGTTCATGCTAAGCTAGGCTAACCACGTGCATGCTAAGCTAGGCTAACCACGCTCATGCTAAGCTAGGCTAACCACATTCATGCTAAGCTAGGCTAACCAGGTTCATGCTAAGCTAGGCTAACCACACTCATGCTAAGCTAGGCTAACCACGTTCATGCTAAGCTAGGCTAACCATGTGCATGCTAAGCTAGGCCAACCACATTTTTGCTAAGCTAGGCTAACCACACTCATGCTAAGCTAGGCCGACCACATTCATGCTAAGCTAGGCTAACCACATTCATGCTAAGATAGGCTAATCACTCTCAGGCTCATTTCAAGCTAACGGAAAAAACACAGCGACCTTTAAAGATGAGATTAATGCGCCAAAGAAAACAAATGTCTTGATGTTATATTCCATTTCTGCCAATAGATCCCCCAGAATGCACCACACTGGACCTTTAGTTCACAACTCGTCAAACGGCAAAAACATCCTAGAGTAAGAAATATAGATATGTTTGGTATTTGGGGGGGGGGGGGGGGTTGCTCTAAATGTGAGATTCTACTTTAAAAAAATATATAATAAATGTCTGGCTAGAGTTGAGTCTTTGAATCATTTCCTGTCGTTCTGTCTTTTGGAGACGTCCCTCCGTCCCTCCGCCCCCCGCCGGGCTAACCAGAGGACCGTCGTCATGACGAAACGTCCGTTGGTGAACCACGTCACACATGACCCGCCTCCTTCAGGCCCTTTAGCCTCCACCGGCGTTCGTCTGTGAGGCGATGAAACAACCGGCGTTCATTTCCTCCGCCTGGACACCGGGAGCTCAAGTGAGCGGAAAGAGAAAACAAACACATTTGCATTGAATACAAAAATATAGCATGTCCAGAACGACGTGTGTGTGTGTGTGTGGGGGGGGGGGGGGGGGCTGATTGCCTTGAAAAACATGGAGGACAATTTGCATACTGAGTGGAATTCTGTTACGACGTCCAGTATTTGAGCTGCCCCGTCTCTCTGAGCTGCCGCCTCACGTCTGCATCAGTCAGACTCTCTTTGCTCTCTTTAAACTTGTTGTTTGGCATTTACCAACAGAGAGAAGCAGAACACACATATTCACAATATCACTAATATCCTGCATTTAACAACAGTCTGGTGTTCTGGACGAGGCCTCATTCAGAACGGAGCCGTTCTTACATTAAGAGGCCGATTTCATGCATCTCCTTGTGGTCTTTTGTGTCTATTTCTGGTGGTTTTGAAGTCTTTTTCCATTTCCGTGTCGTCTTTTTGGTTGTTCAGTGTCTCTTTGTAGTCTTTCTGCATCTCCTCGTTGTCTTTTTGTGTCTGTGTTATTTTTGGGTCTTTTTTTGGCTGTTAAGTTTCTCTTTGACGTCTTTTTCCATCTCCTTGTGGTCTTTTTGGTTGTTTAGTGTCTCCTCGTAGTCTTTCTGCATCTCCTTCTCGTCTTTGTGTATTTATTGTTGTTTTGTAGTCTTTTTCCGATTCCGTGTAGTCTTTTTGGTTGTTTTGTGTCTGTGGTCTTTGTGTCTTTTTTTGGCTACAAAGTTTCTCTTTGAAGTCATTTTCCATGTCTTTTTGTTTCTATTTCCGGTTGTTTTGTAGTCCTTTTGCATTTCCTCGTGGTCTTTTTGGTTGTTTAGTGTCTCTTTGACATCTTTTTGCATCTCCTCGTGGTCTTCTTGTGTCTCTTTGTAGTCCTATTGTATTTCCATGTGTTTTTTCTGTGTCTATTTTTGGTTGTTTTGTGTCTCTTTGTAGTCTTTTTCCATCTCCTCGTGGTCTTCTTATGTCTCTGTGTTCTTTTTGTGTCTTTTTTTGGCTACTAAGTTTCTCTTTGAAGTCATTTTCCATCTCCTTGTGGTCTTTGTGTGTCTATTTCTGGTGGTTTTGTAGTCTTTTTCCATTTTCGTGTAGTCTTTTTGGTTGTTTAGTGTCTCCTTGAAGTCTTTTTCCATCTCCTCGTGGTCTTCTTGTGTCTCTTTGTAGTCCTTTTGTATCTCCATGTGTTCTGTGTCTCTTTTTGGTTGTTTCCTGTCTCTGTCGTCTTTCTGCATCTCCTCGTGGTCTTTTTGCGTCTCTTTTTGGTGGTCAGGTATCTCCTGCAGGCAGAAGGCTCCTCCCACTCCTTCAGGAGCGCATCAGGAGACACACCTGTGGTCATCTCCGGGGGCCCGATCGGCCGGTTCCACGACCCCAACACGCCCAACACTGACGGAGGTGAAAGACAAACGGGTTCTACGGGAAGTTCCCTGGAGCAGATCCACTCTGGTTCTCCTCCGATGGCCGAGAGCGCACAGGGAACATTCCTCAAATCCTGAAGTGAAACATCTGCACGTATCCCACTTATGCCGGATTATTATTATTCCCAGTCGGTTGGCGCTCACCTCCACCCGGAGCATCTTTCTCCTTCTGACGAGGCGAACGTGATCTCGCTGCACATGTGCGATGAAGACGTCTGCAGCCGCTGAGAACATGAGGAAGATGAAGAGATGATGTGAAGGAGAAGGTTGGAGGGGGAGGGGGGGCCTCGGGGTTCCTCGCTCTGTTTATTTATGTTTCCGCTCTCACAGCGACGGAGGGAGGCCCAATGATATTGTGGCGCATTTTAAAAGAGACGTGATTGAAGAGGATCTCTGGAAGCCGCAGAACCAGCTGCTCGGTTCCCCGGCTCGGTGGGGGGAACGTCAGGGTTCTGCGGCCCCGCTTCACATCGACGAGGAGACGTTTCCCATCGGAGTCCTTCATCGGGGCCTTGCTCCCGGCTCGTTGTTCTTCCTCTCTCCACGGCGCTCGGCAGACGGTTCGGGACGCAAAACGGCACAAAGACGTCGACGCCGTACTCTACAATTAACGGAATCTTGTTTTTTAAACTTCCTTTTTGCAATCATGCGTTGCCTTGGCGACGAAGAATCGGTGCGAGAGACGCCGAGACTTCATTTAAGGGGGGGGGGGGGGTCGTAAAAATGGGGGAAGGGCGATAAGAGGAGCGCCCGGGCGTTTACGTCCAATCAGGACGCCGCGTTGCTCCTCTGAACCACGGCGGCACATTTACATCTGCAGTTCCTGAACAGATTCAAATCAATGAAAATCTAATACAAATAAATCTTAATTGTTATTGACTTGAAACCCGTCCGGTAGCTGTGAACCGGGAGCTCTGGAATGTGCTCGCAGAATGAGAAGAAGAAGAAGGAGAAAAAGAAAAAAAAGAAGAAGACAGAAGGAGAAAAAGAACGAGACAGAAGAAGAAGAAGGAGAAAAAGAACAAGACAGAAGAAGAATGAGCCAGAAGGAGAAGTTGAAGGAGAAGAAGAAAAAGAACGAGACAGAAGGAGAAGTTGAAGGAGAAGTCTCATGTCATTCTCTCTCACGGGCACGACTTGGATTCTTTAACTCGATTTACTTTTCTTCTTTTTTCTCAAATGAGTTGACACGGCTGTGTCTCGTCTGAACCACGGCGGATATAAATCAATAAAAAAAAATATATATATTAATTGTCGTCTCCTTCAAACCCGCCCGGTAGCTGTGAACCGGGAGCTCTGGAATGTGACGTTAGCTAAGCGCCGCGCGGTGAAACCGGCCCGGCTGACTGGTCCTCCTCCGTTTGAGCTTCAGGAAACAAAACAACGCCGTGCTTCTCATCTCTAGCTGGCAACCTTTGGTTTGTTTGTTTTTTCCCGCTAAAATGTCAACTGTCAGCAGGCGACCGATCGGGGCTAGAAGACCGATGCCGGAGCTAATGGGCCGCGGACAGAAAGTCACCGGCCTCGTTTCTCCGGTTATAAAATTGAATCCAGTGTCGAGTGAGCGAGACGAGACCGGGACGTCAAACTGCGTGCTTTTTAAAACTCTTCACGTTTGAAGAGAGAACATAGCTTCAGGATGCTAAGCGGAGTGTGCGGCTAACATAGCAACCCCAGACCGCGAAGTGAAGTGGATGACGTCACAGCGATGTTTTATTATTTTTTTTGCAACCGATGAACGGGAAGTTACCGTTTTTTGGATTGCGGCTGTAGTGACGTAGAGGACCGCCCCCTGGTGGCCCGCCGAGAGAATGCAAGTATGAAGACACGACCAGGTGTCACGGGATGTCGTAGCGAGAGAGAGGACCCAAACTTTTTCCAAAGAAATATTTAATTCTCCACTTTGAGGTTACGCACACAAACAGTACGACAACTGGAACTAACCGGTACGACGCCACACCGGGGAGTGAGACGAGCAGGGTTTACATACACAGGCAGGCGGAGGGGATTGGACACTGGGGAACGAGACACAGGTGGACACGATGGGGGCGGGGCTAGCAATCACACAGAAGGAAACAATCAGGACCAGGGCAGCCAATCACAGGCAGACAGATGACACTATAGGACTTCAAAATAAGACACAAAACAAGACAGAAACTCTGAGTCATGACACCAAGTCTCTCGAATTAAAGGAAAGCTCGCCCGTCTCAGACCGGCGTCTACACAACACTGAGTAAAAACGGGGCTTTCATGAAACCTGGGAACCCACAAACTCCATTTATAAGCTCCTTTTGAGTAACATAAGCACATAAATGCCAAAGCTCGTAGCTCACGGAACAACAGCTGGACGCACTGCTGGATCCGTCCCTTTGCTCTTGTCTTTCTGGAAGCATGAGAGAAGAAGACACCACCCAAAATCTGGAACCAGCCCGTGGGCCTGTAGCGCTCCTCCAACCGCTCCGTGCTCAGCGATCGGGTCGCAGGAGTCTGGCACGGAGCATCGTCTCTGGCTCTGAGACACGGAGGTCTGGTGGTAATCCCCGGTCCAAATGTCCTCTTCCTGTGCAACCAAATCCCACAGAAGAGCCACAGGCTGCAGATCTCTCTGAGTAAACCCTCAGGGGGAGGACTGGGAGGACATGAAAGCGCTGGCTCGGCGCCTCCATCTCCTCCCTCTCTCTCTTTGCCCAACATCCTTTTAATTTGAGGTATTTTGTGAGGGAAGGCTCTGCAGAATCTCACCAACAACCCCGGTGTGTTTGATGGTCTTTAAAAAGATCCGACGGCAGCACGCTGTCGCATCGAGCAAAACACGCTTTTGTTTTCGCCGATATTTGCTTCATAATTCATCGTCCTGATTGTTGATTAAATAAATGATCTTTATTATTCGATTTTTGGAAAGAGAAAATCAACGTTGTTTTCGCCGCCCATTTGAAAAGCCAATCTTGCATCCACCGATTGGTGACACTCCAAAATTAGCCCGTAAAAAGAAAAGAAGACGATGAAGAAGATGTGAAGGCAGCTTGACCTTTCTTCATCAGAGGAGACGAGACGCCGGCTTCTTCTCAGTTTCCACACCGCTAATCGTCTGGTGAGCCTCGGTGGTCTTTATTAATCTTTGAAATCTGCCCCCCCCCCCCATCACAATAGTCCTTTTGATAATTACGGTCGTTGTGGTTTGTTTCTGCTCCGTAACGTTCGACTCATTCCCTGATGATTGCTTCGGTGGGTCGGCCGCCATCGGGGCGTCAATCGTGTGGCGCTTTGTAGATTCGATGGCAAGCGTAGCATCAAACAGGAAAGAGGGGGGGGGGGGTCTGGAGGGGGGGTTCAGAGCTTTTTTGGGTGGTGATTGGTTCACCGTGAGTCAACAATAACGTGGTTTGATTGTGACGAAAGGTTGACCGAGTTCTGAGAGAGATGTTGGCCACTGATACCGGGTAGAAGAGGGGGAGGAGGTGGAGAAGGAGAAGAAGACAGATGATGAAGAAGAAGATAGAAGATAGAAGAACAATGAGAAGAAGAAGGAGAAAAAGAACGACAGAAGAAGAAGAAAAAGAAGAAGAAGATAAATGAGTTGGAGGAGAAGTCTCTTCATGTAATTCCCTCACGGAGACGACTTGGATTCTTTAACTCGATTTACTTTTCTTCTTTTTTTCTTAAATGAGTTGACACAGCTGTGTCTCGTTATGAAGACACTTCTCTTCTCTTCTATTCTCTTCTCCTCTCCTCTCTTCTTTTATTGTATAAACCAATCATTTAAATACTTGAGGAGTGAGGCAGTGTTATGCTTCCTCCACAGTGTGTAGGCTGCACCTTGTCCTCTCCCTATCCCCTTGGACCTGTGTCTGTCCCCCTTGGTCCTGATAAAGACTTTATTGAATATACATTTTAATCGTGGCTTCAGTTTCTCCGACAGAATAAAGCGTCTCTTGGCTCAAGCTTCTCAAAGGGTCTTTTCCTTTATCATCGTCGCTGTAATCAAACATTTTAAAGACATCCTCTTGGCTTCTGTTTAACCCTCCTATGACCTTTGAGGTCAATTTGACCCCATTCAATTTTGAACGTCTCTAAAAAAATGATTTTTTATTGCTTCATATTTCATGATTTTTCCTTATTTATTGGGGAAAACTGGGTGATCATAAAATTCACATGATGATATGTTTTCAATGTCCTGAACACAACTTGTACCCATCAGTGTTCTTTGGGGTCAATTTGACCCCAGGATGTTTTTCACTGTGTAAAACATATAAGAAATATAAACTTTTGTATTTATTTTAAGGGCTATTTCGGTAGTGAACAAACAAACACAAAGTGACTGGGAAACAAAATTAATTCTAATAATTTTCTGGAGGTTTTAATTACTGGGGTCAAATTGAAGGTAATAGGAGGTTGAAATGTCCTAAAATCTGACCGACTGAACAAATATTGCACATGCCTTAATCTCAGCAATGCACTCAAAGGGACCTTCAAAAACAATATTTCCTGAGCGGGGGGGGGGGGGGGCCGTGTGGCGTCCGACCCCCGTCCATCCGATCCATCGCTGCCCTTTCACGTAGACCGCCAGCAGCTCACCCCGGTCCCATTTCCCCCTCCATGCTGTTAAAAAGCAGAAAGAAAGCTCTGGAATAATTTCGCCGTCACTCGGAAGTTTCCGCGGTCACGTGACTCGGATGCAGCGTTAAAAATCAGAGCGCGTTTTCAAAGACTCTGATCTGCTGCTGCCGGGTTCTGGCCCTTTAAGAATAATACACAACATATTTTGAGTTGACATTTTGAAGACGTGTGCGTGGGAGAAATAACAATGAAACGCGGAGAGGGACGGAGGTATTGTTCCACGACCCGGTTCATCTCGTCAAGGCCCCCGACGGCTCGCCACTCGCCCTCCAGGCGCCGTCTCTTCGTGACATTTCTTTTGTCATTTATCTGGAACAATCTCACTAAATGGAGCATGAATGATAAACAAACACATTTGTAAAACGTTTTTTTCACATCAAAAGTGGCCTGTAAAATATATATATTCTTTAAAAGTGAGACTCTTCTTGGTGGACGGGTCAAATTAACTCAGGACTTTCAAATCGGCAGACCGTTGTTCGTGTTTTTGGGGAGTTATTTTGAAGTTACACACGTTAGGTATGTTTGTGACATATTTTCGGTACTTCCTGTGTGTTTCGTTTTTCATGCTTTGCTTCGATTATTCGAATATTTAGAGGCTCGACTTTGACGAGTTTTCCAAAAACCATCAACAATCATCTAATTTAACAAAAAGGAATTCCTTAAAATGTCACTCTAATTATCATAATCACAACAACAATAATATGACGACTGTACATTCTTTTTTTCTGATTTAAGGTACCATGACGGACACCTGAAGGGGCGGGGCTTGGCGTCTCTATGAAAGGCGGTCCAATGCGCTCGTAGTCCTTTCTGTCTACTTTACATTCACCTTCAGGAAACACAGATAACAACTCACGACAGCTGCCTCACGGCCAACACCTCCTCCGTGGAGACGCCTCACTCCATCGGACTGAAGCAGCGTCGCTCTGGTCGGGGTTGGCCGCCATCACCTCAATTCAAATCAGTTTATTTGTATAGCCCATTTTCACAAATTACAAATTTGTCTCAAAGTGCTTTACAATCTGTACATATAGACATCCCTGACCTTTGACCTCACATCAGAGCAGGAAAAACTCCCAAATAACCCTTCACGGGGAGAAAAGGGAAGAACCCTTCAGGAGAGCAACAGAGGAGGATCCCTCTCCAGGATGGACAGAACAATAGACGTCATGTGACCAGAAGGAATCATAATACACAAATTAAAACACAGTAACAACACAATGAATATGACAGAGTGGATGAAGAGTTGGTAGTCGGCTGTAGCAGCTTCATTGCCACTACCTGTGGGTTTCCCCCAAAAGCTCCAAGGACAGCCAGATACCAGCGAGGTTCCGTTGGATAGCATATTTATTATCACACACACACAACACAGAGCAGACCGCACGATGACGCCTCTGCTCACTCTGCTCCCTACCTCCAGCTCTGCTGCCCTTTTATACTAGCAGCATCGGCTGCTGACTGATTGCCAATCAGTCAGAGCAGCTGACTGATTGGCAATCAGTCAGCAGCCGAGGCCAGATTGGGGACAGCTGCCACATCGGCATATTCCACGATCCAGACCTCCATGATCCATCAGGCAGATGGAGGTAGAGAGGAGTGGGCGGAGTCTCAAGAGTGGGCGGAGTCTCAACAGGGCCATGGCGTAGTTGGTAGTAGTCATTTTCCACGATCCAGACCTCCATGATCCATCAGGCAGATGATTCATCAGTATTCCAAAATCGTTCACCGAGTCTATAAAAGCCGAGCGCCGGCGTCTCTAAATTGTCCCTCTGCAGGCAGCGAGAGTTTAAAAAGAAGAAGAAAAAACATTCACATTCAAAGAGCTGTGAAGACGAGGGGAGTAAACACAGCCTTCACTCCGGCTCCGTCTGCGGACCGTCATTCAGCGGCCTCGCCGATGCCCGATCTCTGGGATTCATTCTTTTGCCTCCTCCATCACACATTGAGTAATGTCCGTTGGCCTCAAAACATGCTAACCCGCGGCGTAGCGTTTCAAGCCGACATGTCGCCCCCCCCGGTGCAGTAATCAGGGGCCAGGCAGCTGGTGCCAAAGCTGGTCCTCCTTCATCTCCACATTTGAATATGTGCTTTAAAGCTCACGTCATCTATCCAGCTATTCAAATTGCAAGAAGAAAAAAAAAAAACCTGGTCTTCGGCAGTTTGTCAATTATAATTCAGCCAGAGCCTCATTAGTAAAATGACTTTTCTAAACAGAGATGAAAGGACATTTTCATAATAAAGACATTATGCTGCAAACACGGGAGCTCATTGAGCGCATCCGACACCCGTCCTGTGGTCACCGAGAGGAGCAAAACACGTGCGTATGGACAGAAACACGTGTTCCAGGACATCGGGACATTTTTTTTTTTTTGGAGGAAGCGAAATCAACAAGAGGAACTGGAAGGGCCTGAGAAATGAGAAAATACCAATCTTCAGCGAAGAGAAAGAAACGCTCGGCTCAAGGTAACCAGACTTTAAAAGCAATGCACTCTTTTTGAAAACCCACAAAATAATTAAAGTTCCTAATAAAAGCGGCACGCGGCAGTTATCTGTGTTTCTGCCGGACAATTTCTTTATCCTTATTTTTTTCATGGTTATTTCTCTGCAATCCAGCTCCTGGTTCTTTTGGGAGTCTTAATTAGTGGCTTTATAACAGGCAGACGCACCAGAAAGGTCATCCGGCTCCGGCTGTACACATTACGGTACATATACGGACATATTAGTGTGATGATGTAACACGTAGGAGTCAAACAGTCACCAGCTTCGGTGTTGTTTTTCTCCCACAACTCTATTAACAATAGTCAACCTTTACTTGTTTTATTGTTATAACTATACTCAGTATAAATATATATATCACCGAGGAGAGGTATCGATTATCCAGACGTCCGTCCACGTTGGATTGAAGCGTCGTCTGGTCTCAACTAACCGGTTATCGGTCAGCTGGTTGAGCTCGGCTAAGCTGTATGTGGCGTCCAATTAAAGGTAGACAACCTTTTTTTTACCCCCTGGTTGCATAATTTAGCCGACAGAAGCTTTTTAGGACATTTCTCTCATGTGACGGTTCTTTCTCCCCAAAAATGGTGGCGTAGTCTCGGCAAATTGCACCTTCGGATAGGGAGTAACCATTTTTTTACCCCCTAGTTTCTCATTCAGCATCATTTAGATGAAGCTTCGATGTGACGGAGCGGTTCTTCCCCCAAAAATGGCGGCGTGGTCTCACCAAATTGCACTTTGTTGATGGGAATCTGGTCGATGCATCCAGTCAGCTGAATATACAGGGGTCTGTTGGACTTTAAATGGACCGTCTTTTTTTTTTTTTTTAAGTCGCTCCGCTTTTCGGACCCCGGAGGTTTCCGCCCGATCTGGACTTGGAGCTCGTCTCGGGACTCGAGACTCGGGACTTTCCACCTGGAACGCGAGAGGAGAGATCTCGTCGGTGTGTCTTTACAAAGTGAAAAATGTAATCCGTCCAACAGTTGCTAAAATATTCCCGTCCAGACTGAAGCGGTAGACGTATGCACGTTCAATCTTCGAAGCAAAGTAAGTCAAAAAGTACAGCGAGCGTCCTGTGAGCTCTACTGTGTACAAACAGGATGCAGCTTTAAACACACACACTAACTAATGCATGATGTCATCGTGAGACGCAGCCTAAAGCGACAGCGGCCTCTCCCTGAACTTCCCAACAGACCTCGAATTAAACATTAAACTCTTCCGCTGACGCAGTTAGCAGCTCGTGCCACTCGTAGATAAAAACCGTCAATATGGAATCGAATTGGACGTTTTACAGCGTGATGTTTTACGGTAAAATCGATGAACGGGTTTACGGCGAGCGTCTCTAACACCGTCATCCCCTCCGCATCTGAGGACGTATTTTCTTTTTGATTTGGAGATTTGTGATTTTCTTGGAGACTGAACTCGCCCTTGATATCAGAAAGACGGTTTTTACGCAATGCGAGACCAAGTATTACGGCTTTCATTTCTAACATGTTCTTCTTTCTTTTTTACTTTGTTAGGTTGTAATAGTTTATTTTGATTCTGTAGTCTTGAGCTTTATATTAATACATATAGAAATATATTATAATAGGAAATATTCGGGAGAATATTATTATGAATGTGTTATGAAGCATAGGGGTACTGTTTACTCTATGCAAATGATTAATGTCAATGGCAAGAATTAATGTATGTTCATGAGAGTGAATGTTAGTTAGTATTTCAGAATTGTCGAAGCCGGTTGAAACCCGTGACGTGACTTTAATGCGGACAATAACAGATGGGACTTTTATTGTGAAAATACTTGTTTAGCAAGTTAACCGGAAGTGACGTTTTGACCCGGGGGTCGTGACGTTTGACCCTCCATTTTGATAGCGGACTTTGAGCCAACAGGAAGGTGTGAGAAGCTGAACTAACCTTTGAGAGGAGCTGATTGGCTGATTAGCGACTAAGACTCTTTGTACTGGGGAAACATCGCTCTCTTTCGTCTTGACCCGGGTGCTTCGAGCTTGTTCCTGCATCACCACGAAACCCGCGATCCTGAGCCTCGATTGTTTGTTTACACTTCTGACCATTAAATATTGTTAAACTTAATTCACGCGCATCCCGAGCCTGATTTCCATTATCTGCCAAGTGCCCAGTTTCAGTGACTCTTATAACTTCCAGACTTCTCGGCCTGACTCTTTTCTTTTTCTCTTGACAAATGTACTCTTTGGGACATTTGTCTCAAAGAGAGAAAGAAGACAACTGTCCTCTTCATGAATGCTTTTCCATCTCCTAATCCCCCGGCGCTCTCTGGTTGCTCTCCAGCGGGGTGGAATAGGGTGACAAAGTAATTTCGCTAAGTGAGAGTAATTTCAAGCTGACTTTAAAAAAAAGAGGAAAATAATTAGTTTCATCCTTTCGCGTCTCATTTAACTGACGGACAGAATGTTTGCAGATGGATTTGACTTGATGCGCGTCGTCTGTGGCAGAAATACATTAATATGAGGATGAATTTGAGTATTTGAGAGATTGGTTTGCTCTGGCTCTATATATTTTTTTTTGCCTTTCATGTTTAATTTCTTTTAATGGAGACATTATAGAGACACTTGGACTCGTCGTCTCATAGGAATATTAATAATGCTCCTAAATCAGCTTTAGCAGTCTCCTTGGAGGATGATGAACTAAATGCCCTTCAAGCTTCTGCTGCAAAGGTACGTCTAAAATATCAGTATTTAAAAAGCTTCAGGACTCTCGAGGTGTCACCTGCCTCCCATCAGGACCCTCTAGGTGTCACCTGCCTCCCATCAGGACCCTCTAGGTGTCACCTGCCTCCCTTCAGGACCCTCTAGGTGTCACCTGCCTCCCTTCAAGACATTCTTGGTGCCACCTGCCTCCCATCATGACCCTCTAGGTGCCACCTGCCTCCCTTCAAGACATTCTAGGTGCCACCTGCCTCCCATCATGACCCTCTAGGTGCCACCTGCCTCCCATCAAGACCCTCTAGGTGCCACCTGCCTCCCATCATGACCCTCTAGGTGCCACCTGCCTCCCATCAAGACCCTCTAGGTGCCACCTGCCTCCCATCAGGACCCTCTAGGTGCCACCTGCCTCCCTTCAGGACCCTCTAGGTGCCACCTGCCTCCCATCAGGACCCTCTAGGTGCCACCTGCCTCCCTTCAGGACCCTCTAGGTGCCACCTGCCTCCCATCAGGACCCTCTAGGTGTCACCTGCCTCCCTTCAGGACCCTCTAGGTGCCACCTGCCTCCCTTCAGGACCCTCTAGGTGCCACCTGCCTCCCATCAGGACCCTCTAGGTGTCACCTGCCTCCCTTCAGGACCCTCTAGGTGCCACCTGCCTCCCTTCAGGACCCTCTAGGTGCCACCTGCCTCCCATCAAGACCTTCTAGGTGCCACCTGCCTCCCATCAGGACCCTCTAGGTGCCACCTGCCTCCCATCAGGACCCTCTAGGTGCCACCTGCCTCCCTTCAAGACCCTCTAGGTGCCACCTGCCTCCCATCATGACCCTCTAGGTGTCACCTGCCTCCCATCAAGACCTTCTAGGTGCCACCTGCCTCCCATCAGGACCCTCTAGGTACCACCTGCCTCCAATCAGAACCCACTAGGTGTCACCTGCCTCCCTTCAGGACCCTCTAGGTGCCACCTGCCTCCCATCAAGACCCTCTAGGTGTCACCTGCCTCCCATCAAGACCCTCTAGGTGTCACCTGCCTCCCTTCAGGACCCTCTAGGTGCCACCTGCCTCCCATCAAGACCCTCTAGGTGTCACCTGCCTCCCATCAGGACCCTCTAGGTGTCACCTGCCTCCCTTCAGGACCCTCTAGGTGCCACCTGCCTCCCATCAAGACCCTCTAGGTGCCACCTGCCTCCAATCAGAACCCACTAGGTGTCACCTGCCTCCCATCAAGACCCTCTAGGTGCCACCTGCCTCCCATCAAGACCCTATAGGTGTCACCTGCCTCCCTTCAGGACCCTCTAGGTGCCACCTGCCTCCCATCAAGACCCTCTAGGTGTCACCTGCCTCCCATCAAGACCCTCTAGGTGTCACCTGCCTCCCTTCAGGACCCTCTAGGTGCCACCTGCCTCCCATCAAGACCCTCTAGGTGTCACCTGCCTCCCATCAGGACCCTCTAGGTGTCACCTGCCTCCCTTCAGGACCCTCTAGGTGCCACCTGCCTCCCATCAAGACCCTCTAGGTGCCACCTGCCTCCAATCAGAACCCACTAGGTGTCACCTGCCTCCCATCAAGACCCTCTAGGTGCCACCTGCCTCCCATCAAGACCCTCTAGGTGTCACCTGCCTCCCTTCAGGACCCTCTAGGTGTCACCTGCCTCCCTTCAGGACCCTCTAGGTGCCACCTGCCTCCCATCAGGACCCTCTAAGTGCCACCCATTACTAAACATCCACCCCCATTCAGTAGGCACAGGTACAGTAGTTAAGGGTAAAGTGTTTTGCCCACGGACACATTGACAAGGACCGGTGGAACTGGTGGTAGTGTGTAAGAAATGTTCGCAGATGAAGTGATATGATGGTAATAATGCAAAGAACCACCAGCTCATAACCCAAGTGAGAGTTCCCCCTGCGTCTCGCCTGATGGCGTGCCCTTGTTCTTTTATTAAAACTCTGTTGGGAGGGTTACCCTGACTCGCGAGGAGGCCTGAGGGCCCGGTACTGGTGGCCCGGCTCTTATTTGTATACTAAGCAGTACAAATATTGACAAGAACATGCTGTGTAACCACTTTATTTCCAACATGCGCTATACATAGTTCTCCCTGCAGGGAAAGTTCCCCTTCACACTTCCTCATGACCTCATCCACCACACAGTAGAGATGTAAATGGACACCTTGGTCCTCCAACGCTCCCTGAAGCCCCCAACCAACACCTCGCGTGGAGGACCGGACCATCGGTGTTGGACCGCTCTGCTGGACGAATCCCTTACGATACACAGCATTGCATTTGTTTGCCTCCACACACACACACACACACACACAAATGCACACCCACGCACATACACACACACACACACACACACACACACACACAAATGCACACCCACGCACATACACATGCATCAGGAGCAATTTGGACCCTTTAATTAATTGCTGACCGCCGCCGCCACCTGAGTGCAGCAAAGTCCTGTTATGACAGTTGAATAATAAACGTATACTGCATATATACAGGACTGTCTCAGAAAATTAGAATATTGTGATAAAGTTCTTTATTTTCTGTAATGCAATTAAAAAAACAAAAATGTCATGCATTCTGGATTCATTACAAATCAACTGAAATATTGCAAGCCTTTTATTCTTTTAATATTGCTGATTATGGCTTACAGCTTAAGAAAACTCTAAAATCCTATCTCATAAAATTTGAATATTTCCTCAGACCAAGTAAAAAAAAAGATTTATAACAGCAAAACAAAATCAAACATTTGAAAATGTGTTTCCAGGTGTTTCGAGTTAGACGATTCAAGTGATTTGTTTAATACCCTACTAGTATACTTTTTCATGATATTCTAATATTTAGAAATAGGATATTTGAGTTTTCTTAAGCTGTAAGCCATAATCAGCAATATTAAAAGAATAAAAGGCTTGCAATATTTCAGTTGATTTGTAATGAATCCAGAATGCATGACATTTTTGTTTTTTTAATTGCATTACAGAAAATAAAGAACTTTATCACAATATTCTAATTTTCTGAGACAGTCCTGTATATATGTATATATATGTATATATACATTTATATATATATACACATATACATACATATAAATATATATATACATATATATGCATATACATATATAATATATGTATATATACATATATATATTTATATATATATATAGTATAGGTGTACATATGTATATGTATGTATATATATATGTATATATATATGTATATATATATGTATATGTATATATACATATATATATATACAAATATAATGTTGTGTGGATTCTGGGGCTTTTTTTGCACCTTAAATCTTTCAATGGAAGGATGACAATGAAAATTGGTGCAGACATCCATAACAACGTGTCTTTTATTTAACATAATATTTGCTCTCCCGCTATAGGCCGACTAACACAAAAATGTGAATTTTAGCATAAATAAACACTAAAATATGAAATGATCAGGAGAGAACCAGACTGCTATTTCATATAAAAGATGGCGTTGAGTTTAAACGCGACGCTAACAAGCCGAGTGCAGATCAAGGTCCTCGCGCCCTCACGCCGGTACGAGCTGATGGAAGAAGAGCACTGTGTTAACTTTTCATTTCAGACATTTAAAAGGGGGATGAGGAGGAGGGGGGGGGGGGGTTCTCAATTCACTAAATTGTTTTCCTTCTCGCGTTGCATCACATCACTGATCAGATTTAGAGGAAACAAAAGAGAACAACGCAGCTCATTATACGTGATACCGTTTTTTATTATTATTTTATTTTTATTACAGATTAGCCTGCAGGGACTCACTCGGGGTTTACAGCGCACATTAAAGCCTTGTGATTCATCCTCGGAGCTCGTATGTGCCGCTTTCACATCATATAGTCTAAAGTAATAAGCAGTGTGAATACGTAAATAACAGTGTGTTCATGTGTTCTGAAGAGCCACACACACACACACACACAGCAATAAGGCCGAGGATACGACGACGAGGCTCTCGAGTCATCGCGGGAGAACGAAGCCCCGAAAAAATGCATTTTAAAAACCACCGTTGACGGATTCACGCTCATTAATGAAGCACGTTAGCTAAAAAAAATAGCCGCTTGCATTTAATTCAATCGAGCGAGTAATCAATCTGCTGCTCGTCACCTGGCCGCAGGAATAAACTCGTGTGACTTTCTGCTCGAGGGCGGAATTAAAATAATGGAAACTTCTTTTTCCCCGTAGCATCCATTGATCACGCCGTGCGAGCGACCTCTCTGAACTCCGTGGGGCGAAACTAAAATTGGACTTTATCTCTGGAAGGAAGAAGAAAAGAAGAAAAACAACTGTAACTGCCCGGCTAATCTTTTTTTTATATTCGGCTCGCATTAAATTTGCTCGTTTGATCCATTAGGGAAGAAGTTTCAGAAACAGTCGGTCTTATTTGATTCTCTGCTCCTGGCTGTGCCGGCTGAACCGAAGGGGGACTGACTCATCAGAGAGTCTGCAGGGTGTGTGTGTGTGTGTGTGTGTGTGTGTGAGTGTGTGTGAGTGTGAGAGTCTGGATATATTTTCTAAGCATTAATGTACCGTTTATATACGGTTGTTGGAATTCATTTTTTTATTACCGTATGCTAACGGAGGTCGACCTAAATGCCGGAGCAGCAGCAGCTTCATGTCTATAAAATTAAACAAAACGTTTTAAAAACGCTCTCCTCAACCAGCGATTGAATAACACCGCGTTCCGTTTGGCCAATTATTCGTAATGAATTCAAACGCCTGGGTTCACATTCAAACCGGTTGTAACAAGACCGCGTCCGTTACCCGTGGGTTTCCCCCCCCAGCACCAAGGATCAGCCCGGAACCACGAGGTTTGGTTGAGAGACATCTTTTATTCAGCAGCGCACACACCCAAACAGACCGCAAAACCTGCGCCTCTGCTCACCCTCCCGCTCCACTCTCCACTGAGAGCTTTTATGCGCGTGGCCTCGGCTGCTGACTGATTGCAAATCACCAGCAGCCGAGGCCAAATTAGCGACAGCTGCCACACTGGTATTTTGTGAGTAACGGCTTACAGAGCTAACAGACCGTCAGCTGGAAGCAGACGGAGCTCCGTGGTTTGGCAGTAAGATATCAGCTTTTATTTGAGATTTTAAAATATTGTCTCTCACGGGGAAATAACAAAATACGGTTTAAAAAAGCGGTTTTAAATCGATACAATTTAAAAAAAAACATGTTTATAAGCACAAAAAGGAAAATTATACTTTTTTATTCAATGTTTACGAGGTGCTTCGCAAAACAACACGTAAATAAGTTGTAATCAAACTCAATCCACACAGAGCGCGTCTCTGTTTTTGTACAAAACATTAGAGAAATGTTAATGTAACTTTTTTTATCCATCCGGATACAAAGATTTTAATACTCTCTATGCCGTGTCCAATCAGAGAGGTGCAAGCAAACAATACCTACAATGCATTTGAGTACCCCTACCTTCTGCAAAAGGTGTGTGATCGTTATCAAAAGGAGATATTACCGACACAATACGACCGTTCAGCGTTCCTAATGGCGCCCGCAGACTCATGTAGCTTAATGGATGCTAACGCGGCTCTGATGCTAGCTCCGCCTCCACGTGACATCGGGGGTGACTTGTTGTTGAGCAGTTATTTTCCTCTCTTGTTATTTTTTGGGGCATCTTGCACATGAAAAGGAAAAAGCGAACCTACGTGTCACGTAATAGCAGCTTTCCGGCTAATGGACGTCTCGGCTCGGTCCGAGTAATTGCTGATCCTTAGAAGGAGGTAGTCGGTAGGTTTTTGGTTTCTCGGACGCAAACAGCTCTCTTCATTCAGAGGTAATCCAGCAGCATGCAGATCTTTTCTGTTGTTGTTGTTGTTGAGAAGCAGCATCTCAAGCTCATTAAGCCTTCAACTAGCTCCCCCAGTCCGCTGCTTATTACCGGCAATTTCCTTCTTAAAAACTACTATTTGCAGAGTCCTTTTCAAATCATACGGGTATAATTTATAAAGCGAGTACAAAGAAGAACTTTCCCATTACGAGGTTTCTATTTACAGTTCCCGGGGAAGATAAACGTTTCGTCATTATCGGACACAATGCTGGCGACCGCCCGTCACGAGGTACCTTCGGCCTCGGAGGAGGCACGAAGACCTTGAGGAGCTCAAGAGGTCCTGCACCCTTCGTGCAAGGAGGATGTTCACGAGCTCGAAAAAAACCAACGTTCTTACTCCGGAAATGAAGGATGGAAAATGTTCCTCCGTGGAGACGGATAAGTAGATTTGACCAATGTCAGCTGCTCAGGGGTTTCAAGCTTAAAAAGCCGGCCTGTAGGTTTAAAATGTGTAAAAAAATAGGTTAAAAAAAGGTAACAACATGCTGCACACACTCAGACGGACGGACTTCGAGGAGTGCTTTTTGGATTTTTTGGGGATATTTTTTGAATATTTTTTTTTTACTGTTAAATCTTGACGGACCCCATGATGAGTGGTTACGCAACACCGTGTCACAGCAGCTTTAATATGCACACTCTTGTTTGCTTGTGGAACATCGATACAAATATAAATATATATATATATATATATTATCGCCCGTTTTTTCAGATTTTCCTGCAACCAAGATTCCATCTCTGAAAATCCCGATTTACACAGGGTTTATACACGTGTTGACCAATGGGTGGCCAGGAGTTTTCAAAGACTTTTCAATTACTATCCCATGACACTTCCATGACATGCCTTTCCCATGACTTTTCTATGACTATTCCATGACTATTCCATGACTATTCCATGACTTTTCATGACATGACTTTCCAATTACTTTTTCATGACTTTAAACCACATTTCTATGACCAAACATTTCATGAAATCTCGGTGCATACATGAAAAAGTGATTAAAATGTCGTATTTAAACTAACAATGAGAATTCCAAAGCATACAATAAATAACCTTAAATAACTCAAATGAATGAGACAATAGTTTAGATTAAAAGAATAAAGATTTACATCTTTTCAGTTAAGGTGCGTTCACTTGCAGCGCGGAAAATGTGCGAGTTTGAGAGCGTACGCCGGCTTGTACTTAGAGCGATTTTCCAGTGCTGGAAATAACCATTTTTTAAAATCCCATGACTTTCCCATGTTTTCCATGACCGTACGAACCCTCATTACAGATCGATAACTCTGTTTCACGTGTTCCTAGAAAAGGCGATTGTTTTTTTGTGGCCGATTTCTCATTTTATTCTTTCGAAAAGCATAAAAAGATTGAACTTGTCGTCACGTAGCTTCCATAACCTCTCAGAAGCAAGACAGGAAGTCCACGTGCTTAAACATGAGCCGCCACGACTGAAACTTGAGGGACTTTTTCCCTTTTGTTTGCGCTGCTGAAAGGTAATTTAGTATTTAGAACCGTTATTGTTGTCCCCTCCTTTCAATCATATCATCTTTGCAATTCCATCAACTGTGTACGGAATAATGATTTTCTTTTTTTATAGACGGCATAAAGTGCTCTCTCCTGAATGAGCTTTTGAATCTCTTTCTTTTCTTTCGAGTACGGAATGAAAGAAGGTGAATTATATATTTTTTCTCGGTTGAAGTGCTGCGCTGACTGCCCTTTTTTATTTTTTTATTCAGGTAATTAATGCTTTCACTTTTATTTTGCTGATGAGCTCCCGGCTACCCGAAAACAAAGCAAGGCGCCACTTACATTTCGGATCCTGGCCTTTATTTATTAAACTCTCTGAATGCACCAATCTCCTTTCATAGCCCCTCTGAATAAATATGCACGCACACACGCACACACACACACACACACACACACACACACACACATATGATACAGATACTGTTTATCAAACAGGAGCCCCGGCGGAGCCTTTTAGATCCGTGACGAGACCAAATGGGATCCGAGAAAAATAGCCCGAAAAAAACAACAAACAACAACAAAGAGAAAAATGAGAGACATATTAATGTATTCTTTAAAATAAAAAGCCATTTAAAGACATTTTGTTGTTGTTGTTAAATAACATCATGTTAATTGCCCCCTGTAGATGTTGATTGACCAGACAAGGTGTGTGTGTGTGTGTGTGTGTGGAACAACCACCTGCTGTATTGTGTGAGTGAATGAATACAAACATACAGTCAACTACACCCCCACACCCAGATTACAGTTCTCACCCTTTCACAATAAAAGCCCTAGACTTATAGACGCTGCCGGCCAGGGGAGCTTAACTTCACTGGGGGTGAAGATTTTTGAAAAGCCTGTACATATATATTTGAGAGCATCTTGGGCGATTTTGACTTTTTATCACAACATAAATAAGAAATAGTTTTAAAAAAATGTGTGAACTAACCCCTCTGCATAAAGCCTCATAATATATAGTTTTTATTAATAAATGTGTATCAACGAGTCTCTGGATGCTGTGTGAACTAACGCCTCTGCATAAAGCCTCATAATATATAACTTTTATTAATAAATGTAGTATATAAGAAGCATGACCTCATAGATATCACATGAAACTTCACCACTGACATTAAGCAGAGGAGTTATTGTTTCATGAAATGTTGTGTTTAAATATGCTAATGAGGCGTTATCTGACGTTACCTGATGTTATCTAACATTATCTAACGTTACCTGATGTTATCTAACGTTACCTGATGTTATCTAATGTTATCTGACGTTACCTGATGTTATCTAATGTTACCTGATGTTATCTAACGTTACCTGATGTTATCTAACGTTATCTAACGTTACCTGATGTTATCTAACGTTATCTGACGTTACCTGATGTTATCTAACATTACCTGATGTTATCTAACGTTATCTAACGTTACCTGATGCTAACTAACGCTATCCAACGTTATCTGACATTATCAAACGCTATCTAACGTTATATAACGTTACCCAACGCTATCTAACGTTACCTGACGTTATCTACCGTTATCTGACGTTATCTAAAGCTATCTAACGTTACCTGATGTTATCTAACGTTACCTGATGTTAACTAACGCTATCTAACGTTATCTGATGCTATCTAACGTTATCTAACGCTATCTAACGTTATCTGACGCTATCTAACGTTATATAACGCTATCTAACGTTATCTAACGCTATCTAACGTTATCTGACGCTATCTAACGTTATCTAACGTTACCTGACGTTAGCTAACGCTATGTAACGGTAGATAACGTTATCTTTGGGGAATTGTGGAGACATCTTCAGACGTAAAAAGCCAAAAGTAGTAAAATAAAGGCCTGAATGTGTTTTTTGGATATTTTCTCTGCAGTCTGAGAGAAAGAGACTTGAGATGGAAGCAAAATAGCCCCAAAAAACCATGACATGTTCCGGTGTGTGAGGACAGTGTCGTGTCCTGAGGCGTCCGGACTCACCTCCAGACGCAGCTGAGAGGTTTTCAAGTGTTGGACGGAGAAATGCAAGACGAGTTTCAGAGGATCAGCCGGATGAAGACGAGGCGGAGGCTCATCTCCAACATCACCGGCTCTACAGTTACCGCGAAATAACACCAACAATAAAAAAGATTTCACAATCAAAAAGAGCGTTTGATGTGAAACAACGTGCCCCGCGGCGGGAGGATGAACCCCGAATCCACTGCGACCGCGATTATGATGTTTATTTGCATTTAGATGGTTTTTTAGCCGTCGTTTCCGACGACGGCGACATCAAAGGATTTCATGCAAAGAGGCAGCCGGGGACTCCGAGGCCAGCGGCGGCCATTAGAGGCTAACGACTAGGCCACGCCTCTTTCCAGAAACGGCCCACGCTACGGCTAAACGGCGTTGAAAAACGAGCCCGTTGGTCCTCCGCCTCGTTAACGGTGTCGGATTACAGCGAGAGGATTCTCTGTGGCGACGTCGCTCTTAAAAGACTCTAGATTGCAGGATTCAGCCTGAAGGGAAACTAGAAGCTAAAAGCTCCTCGATGAGGCCATCGCTGTCCAGGGGCAGGGGCGGTCAGACACAGTATTTAAGAGAGAGAGAGAGAGAGGCCCAAAGAAAAGCTCTCCCGCCATGACAGACTTAAGGAGCCGATTACACGACGGCGAGGCTTTCATCCATTACTTCAAGAGGTGGGGGAGATAATTGCCTGTTATTCCATCTGATGCCCGAGACACCTATTACCCCCGGGCCCAGCCCGAATACAGAGGGGTGGGGGGGGGAGAGGATGGGGAGAGACGGGGAGCGAGGGGAGAGAGATGGAGGGAAAGAGAGGGGGAGAGGGATGGTGGGAGAGAGTGGGGGGAGCGAGGGGGAGAGAGAGATGGAGGGAAAGAGAGTGGGAGAGGGATGGTGGGAGAAAGAGAGAGGGGGGAGGGATGGTGGGAGAAAGAGAGAGGGGGGAGGGATGGTGGGAGGGAGTGGGGGGAGCGAGGGGGAGAGAGAGATGGAGGGAAAGAGAGGGGGAGAGGGATGGCGGGAGAAAGAGGGAGGGAGCGAGGGTGAGAGAGGGATGGAGGGAGAGAGGGAGAATGAGGGATATATATGAAGAGAGAGAGAGAGAGAGAGAAGCCAAATGTTTGTTCGACATGGAGGAAGTGCAGGAGGTTTTTAATACTCCGCAGAAGAAGAAGACGTGTCTGTTGCCTCCTTGTCACAACAGCTGCCTCCTCTTCCTCGTTAATGACCCCCCCCCGTCTCAAAGGCGTCGCGGTCCGAGTGAAGGGAATCGTTTCCCGGGCCGTTGGTTCTGCTAATGTCTCTGATTGGAGGCGTCATGTCGTCCTCCCCGGGGACCTTGGACGTGCCGCCCTCTCCGGATGAGTTCATGAGTTCTCGCCTCTTATGCAAACGAATGAGAAGCGCGGGCCGTGTTCGTGGGGTCGGCTTCCGTCACGTTCTGGATGGAAATGACCCGCTCGGTTTACACCTTCAGCCAGAGTCCACGTCTGGAAATGCAAAAACAAGCTCCTGTGGAGGCGTGTCAGCGTGAGGAGGAGGAGGTGGGAGGAGGAGGAGGAGTTGGGTTGGTTTTGCATGTTTCGGCGAGACACAAATCCGACTTTCCACGCCACTGACCATCCCATAATATGCTCACGGCCGACTGGACTTCTTTGCCTCCTTCCCTTGGAAGTGTTACCCCAGTAGAACGTGCATCAGTGAGCACAAACTCCCAGAATGCCCCTGTGATCAGCCCCGAGGGCCCTTCAAGGACCCCCTGTGGCCATCGGAAATATACCTTCTGGTGCTTCTGTGAGGACACAATCAAACCTTTTGCTTAGCCTCGCATTCCGAGTGGTATGAGACCATGCGTAACGCAATGCATTGTGGGTGTAAGTAGGTAAGACTGCGCTTAAAGGTGAGAGGGCTTTTCCTGTCAGCGCGCCGAAGGCTCCCCTCATCTTCATCTTTTAAATCTCCTCAAATCCCAAATCACTTCCTCTCGGCCTCTTCCCTTCCACGAGGACTTCCTCGCGGCAGCAGATCTTTGGGAGATGTCAAGATGCCCGAGAGGAAGATCCAACACGCCGACCGGCGTGAATATCTTTGGGAAGTTCGTGGCGGATAAGTCTGTCATAATAAGAGAAAAGTTCGGTGGAGTGAAATTAATCGGATTCCGACGACGACCCCCTGCGGATAGAGAAATCTCTCACCGGCCGGATGACAGCTCATCAAAAGTAGAAATAAAAAGAGCGTGAGAGCTTTTAGTTTGAAAGTCGTGGCTCACCTGTAAAGTGTTTCACACCGAGAGGCGTGTGGGCTACTTTCTTTGCACACATCTTATAATTTTGATGTATATGTGGTTTCTTTTGCTTTGCGTCATTTTTATTTAAACATAATACAACGTTAAATAATGCTAGATTGCACATTTTGGTGCATTGGTATTGTCAATACAACTTCTATTGTTGCTAATGAGTTGTATTGGTCTTTTTTATAATCTTTTATATGTATATAAATGCACAACTTGTCATACAAGGGTCAACATATTTTCATTGTGTGTGTGTGTGTGTGTGTTAATCAGGAAAGTAAAGGAATCAAACTGAAGTAAAAAAAATCTATATAATAATATAAAAAGGAAAAAAATAAATAATTAAAATAACTATAATACAAATTATATACAAAATAATAATAACAAATAAAAAATTCCACATAAGAAAAAAGATTTAAAATAAGATGGAATAAGAATATAAGTTTGTATGCTTTTGACAGGGTTTCTTCATGACTTGTTGCTTTGGCGAAAAGTATAAAAACACGTAGAATTGGATATTATGAATGAATGCAGTATTTTTACAACAGAGGAATTATCACCAAATCATAGACGCTTCATTAACTGCGATTCATTAATCAAAATGTTTTTAAAAGTTTGCTAATACTGCTAAGTTTGTTCAAAAAAGGCGATCTTTTATTGTGAAAGTCTATAAAAAAATAACATATTTCAAATACCACAGAGGAACAGTTGACTTGTTTTGCAAAAGCTGACCAGCGTTAAAAAACTAACTAAATCAATCTGATTATTATTGAAATGTCTTTTTTGCGGAGCACAGAAAAGTTGTTGAATGACTTTATATCGATCATTAATGGAGCGCCATCCTGAGACTGCGGGCCGTACCTGTACCTCATGAAAGACGGCAGACCATTTAGAGGAGACAGACATGATATTGTTGACGGGCTCGTCTTCATCCTCTCTCTCCTCGTGGTGCTCATACGTGTGCAGACGATGAAGACCAGATGGGATCCAGGTGAGCAGCTCTGACTCCGACACTCTCATCGTCCCCCGGCAATTCCATTAGAATTAGAGGAGAGTATTCAACAGCGTCTATATAATTAATTCAATTATTTAAAATAAAAACGCCCAAGGCGCAGTCGGGAGGATGTGAAAGTGACAAAGACGTGCAGGACGAGGGTCGCGCCGCACGCGTTGACGGCCCCAGGGTGTTTCTAAACTTCCAACAGGTTGATTGTTTTTATAAATGCCAAGAGAGAGAAGTCGTCTCTGGGGACCCGGCCGCCGGCTGGGAGCTTTTCACTTTGAATCCATAATTAAAGTGCCCTTGGGTTTGGTGGAAATGTACCAATATTTTTCAAACGAAAGATTATGGTTTGAGCTAATAATTAGTTTTTTATTTGACCATTTCTACAGCAAAAAAACTATAAATATGTGTGTATATATTTTTGTATATTTGTGTATATATAGATGTATATTTATTTCTATATAAATGTCATGTGTATATTTATGTATATATATACACATGTATATTTGTATACACATATATATATATATATATATATATATATATATTCTTGTCAGGAGGACAGGAACGGGGCTCTGGGGGACCGGGCTTAGGAGAGCGGGGCTCTGGGGGACTGGGGTGGCGACGGGACACGGGGAACTGGAGCCGACCGGGGTGGCGACGGGACACGGGGAACTGGAGCCGACCGGGGGGGCGACGGGACACGGGGAACTGGAGTCGACCGGGGGGGCGACGGGACACGGGGAACTGGAGCCGACCGGGACGGAACGGGACACGGGGAACTGGAGCCGACCGGGGGGGCGACGGGACACGGGGAACTGGAGCCGACCGGGGGGGCGACGGGACACGGGGAACTGGAGCCGACCGGGACGGAACGGGACACGGGGAACTGGAGCCGACCGGGACGGAACGGGACACGGGGAACTGGAGCCGACCGGGACGGAACGGGACACGGGGAACTGGAGCCGACCGGGGCGGCGACGGGACACGGGGAACTGGAGTCGACCGGGGGGGCGACGGGACACGGGGAACTGGAGTCGACCGGGGGGGGCGACGGGACACGGGGAACTGGAGCCGACCGGGACGGAACGGGACACAGGGACCTAAATACCTCTCAGTTACAGATGGTTTTGATTACATTAACCCTTTGATGACGTCTTCATGTCAACTTTAGTTTTCTAAGTTTAAGTTGAACAAATGGCCGCCCGTGAGCAGGAACATCCCGCTGCCGCCTCTTCATTCACCTCATCCGCCAACAGGCGGTCGATCGATACGAGACGCTCCGGTTGCTCTGGAGAACTCGGCGTCGAGGGTCGGTGGGCGTTTTAGAATATCGGATTCTTTTTGGGGGGGGACTGCGTGACTCCTTCCAAATCGAAGCGCTTACGAAGGACCCGGACCACGGCTTCAGACGGCGAGGAAAACATGAGTGGGAATCAAACGCCCTCGTGCATATTCATGTTCATTTTGAAAATGTGTGTATTGATCATGCTGCCCTCCCCCCCTCCCCCCCTGTTGTATTCAGTTTATGCGCCTCCACTCAGGGCCACGCTCCCTGTGTGCATTGCCTCCTTTCTTTCTTTCTTTTCTTTTCTTTCTTTCCTCTCCGTGGCAAATGAAACTCCCACCTCCTCGTGGAATAATGGAAACGATACGCGGCGAACCTCGGACAAAAAAAAAAGGCTGCCGGAAAATATTCCACCTCCGCCTCGGCGTCAGGATACGACGCTTCAGAAATGACCGTAAAACGAAGATGTTTACTCGCTCGTTGTTGTTGTTTGCGTTATCCATGTCTGTAAACATGCCCTCCAGCTGTACGGAGAGATGACTAATGTAAGCAGTCTGTGATTCGTGCATAATCCGTGGCTCCGGGGCCGTGAATCAAGCGCACCTTTCATTTCAAAGGGGGAGCCTGGAGAATATCATATTTCTCATGGAATTAACACAAATGCATTTATGCTGCTTTGAGTCTTCTCTGTAAACGTCACTCCAACATCGGTGTGAGATGGTGAAGTCGTCCTACTTTGACCTAAGAATTCTTTTTGGATCAATAAATCCGACCAGAAGATCAAAAACAACCACAAATTGATCCTTCCGAACATTTTTTCCTTAAATATCTTCTTCATCCGTAATGTTGAGTTGTCGAAAAAGCTAATAAACCTGCAGCGGGTGGCGTGCGCTCTCGTAATTATGAACACATGCTGTAGTTTATTATGATTTATTATGATTCAATCCCTCATAAACCGCCAGGCTGCCATGAATACTCACCAGAGCACCACATTGTTAATCCAGATTAATCCACCTGCTGAAGATAGTCCCCCAAAAAAATTCCTTTTTCTTCCTGTTTGAGTAACGTTAGCTAAAATGTTCAGTAGCCGGCTGTTAGAGGAAGACACACACATACACACACACACACACACATGAAAACATAGAGCATCTGCTGGAACACCTCGAGGTGATTTCAATTATAGTGTTCAAGGTCAAAGGTCAACCTTTCATTGTGTCGCCCTGCACACACACAAAGACATCATTCTCTACTCAAGACGAAAGAAAAGGAAACAATCAGCAGCGCAGAGTCGAGAACACACACACACTCACACACACACACACACTCACACACACACACACACATATACACACACACATTCATATACACACACACACATTCATATACACACACACACTCACATATACACACACATTCATATACACACATACACACACTCACATCTACACACACATTCATATACACACACACACACACACACACATACACACACACATTCATATACACACACACTCACATATACACACACATATACACACACACACTCACATATACACACACACATTCATATACACACACACACTCACATATACACACACATTCATATACACACACACATTCATATACACACACACACTCACATATACACACACATTCATATACACACACACTCACATATACACAAGAAGAAGGAGAAGAAGGAGAAGAAGAAGAAGGAGAAGAAGGAGAAGAAGAACAAGAAGAAGGAGAAGAAGGAGAAGAAGAAGAAGAAGAAGGAGAAGAAGAAGAAGAAGAAGAAGAAGAAGAAGAAGAAGAAGAAGAAGAAGAAGAAGAAGAAGAAGAAGAAGAAGAGGAAGAAGAAGAAGAAGAAGAAGAAGAAGAAGAAGAAGGAGAAGAAGAAGAAGAAGAAGAAGAAGAAGGAGACGAAAAAGAAGAAGGAGATGAAGAAGAAGAAGAAGAAAAAAAGAAGAGGAAGAAGAAGAAGAAGAAGAAGAAGAACAAGAAGAAGAAGAAGAAGGAGAAGAAGAAGTAGAAGAAGAGGAAGAAGAAGAAGAAGGAGAAGAAGAAGACATGTTGAGTGTTTAACTTTTGGCTATTGATCACGAGACGAGCTGTATTCTCTCTCTCTCTCCCCCCCCTCCCCCTCTCTCTCTCTCCTTCTCTCACCCCTCCCTTTCCCTCTTCTTCTTCTTCTTCTTCTTCCTCCACTTCTTCCTCTTCCTCTTCTGTGTTTTTCTGTCCTGGTCAGATTGGTCGTAGAGTTTATTTTCATGCTGTTATGTAATCTTTATTTATTAGTTTTTCGTTGGTAATGATGATGAATAACGATGAAGATGAAAGAACGGAGCGTAACACGATGACGTCATCACGACTTCATCCTTCATTTCATCCGTACGTCTGCAGAGGCTCAGAGGCCTCCGGCCGCGGCGGCGTTGCCATGGCGATGTGTGAAGCTTCCCCTCCTCCGGGCCCCTCGTCGGCGGCTGGACTCCATCATCGGCGAGGAACCGTCTTCTGGTTCTGGACTCGGGGCTCCGGTGACATCCGGCTCCTGTCTCGGCCCGATAGCGGCGTGGCGGCGGCGGCGAGCTTACCTGGGCGGATCGCCTTGGACGGCGTCCTAATCATCTGGCTGGAGCCGGGGAACAGATGGGCCCTCGGAGGACGCGGCCACATCTGCACTCCTGCAGGAAGATGAAGAGGGATGAGGAGGGAGGGATGATCAACGGGTTCGGGGGGGAAAGAGACGGGAACTAATTCCTCTCATCTCCAGATTCCACGCCAACGGGCTGCGAGGGGACGGCGAGCCGCTCCGGGCGCCGCCACAGAAAAACAAACGCCGGTCAATTACCAACTTTAAATGATGGAAGGGAATAGAGTGGACTCCGTGTCCACAGCCTGGTGCTGTTGTTGTTGTTGTTGTTGTTGTCTTCTGCGGCGGCTCGGAGGACGAGTTGTGGATCAGAAGTTTACAGAGTAGTTGTTGATATTTATTGATTAACATTTTGAAGTACTTTGTGTATTACCACATAGAAATACTCATCATCATCTTCATCATCATCTTCATTGAGGACAGTGTCAAATGCTCCGTTGAGTCAATCTATATTTCATACTATACAGGAACCCCTCATAAATTGGCATTATTGCCTTTAAAGTAGATATATTTAAAAAATAAATAAAAATAAACTATTGTTTCTCACATAGGTGAGTTATTTGTAACTCTAGCATGCTACGTATGTGCGCGCGTTCATTTGTTTGTTTTCTCCCCCTTCAAATAATCTATCAGCCTCTCATCAGGCTTAATGATAGAACCCCCGGGGCACTAGGACCTTGGGGAGGCCGCTGCCAAGTAACGCCTCTCAACGACAGCCAATGAGCCGAGCTCAGAGTAAACGATGCACTGAGTAAGTCCAGGTGTTACAGAATGTATTTATTGGTAGTTGTTTGATTATTATTGATTATATTTAGCTCCATACCTTTAAGATTTAGACGCGGGTATTAAAAGCTAATTTATCCATCTTTTCTTCACAAGCAGGAACTTTATTTCTCTCTCTGTTTATTTGAGTTTCTTATTTCTGGCTCTTGTGTTCTCACATAGTGACTGTCTAAAACTACAGAGTGGAATCAACCAATCAATGAACAGTCTGAATCAAAGGATATGCACTAACATGCCACTCCCTTTGGAGCTAAGCTCCGCCCCCTTTCTTTGAATCCTAGAAAAACGCCCCTGTTGCTAGAATTAATAAGAATATATTGTAAATATGAATAAGCATATTTAATTGTAATAATAAACACATCGAAAATAAAAATATAATTAGATATAATAATAATAATATATATATATATTTATATATACATATCCTGTGTATGGTGAAAAAAAGACGTCAATACGCTTCTTAATTACAGTCCAGTAATAAAGACAAGTATATATTTACATACATTAACTTTATTTGCTTGTACTCACAATTAGTCATTTAATATTTTCCATAATTTGGCCGGAGTCTACCTGAAAAAAAACCACTCTCCAGACTCTCTGCTGTCTACAGTCTATTTCATGGCATATATATATATATATACAGTATATAATATATATATATATTTTATGTATATATATATATTTTTCTGAGATATATATATTGCAGCAGTGACAGTGATGCTCTGAAGATGAAGCAGCCGAAGTGGAGTCAGTCCAAAGGGGAACATCCGCCAGCGTAAATGGTGATGATGATGGGTATGAGAACCTGGTCTTCAGCGATGGATGGAGAGAGAGCGAGAGAGAGAGAGAGAGAGAGAGAGCAGATGACTCACCCAGATGGCAGAGAAACGATAATCTCTCCGCGACGCCTCCTCTGGCGTGGGACCCCCCTCTGAGGCGTCACCGCGCTCCATCGCGTTTCACCTTCCTGTGTTTTTGTAGTTCGGCCCCCGGAGGTGAGACCAGATCCACGGAGCGAGGCTTCTCTCGTCGGTCTCTCCGTCCATCGACTTTTTTCTCCTCCTCATCTGTAACGCTCGTCACGTCAGTATGAAACTACGCGGGACACCCGGAGCACTCACGGGGAACAAAACAAGATAAAAGATAACGAGGTGAAATCCTGAGATCTGAAGCTTTATGGGAGCCGGAGCCGACGTTCCGACAAGGTTAATGAACTCCGGCTAACGGTAACCGCGCCGCGCGCCTCCATCAGGCGTCTGCAGGCTCCTGAAGAGCTGGCGATGAATCACATGGCGGCGTCCAGGTCCTTCCATCGGCTCGTTGGCGGTGGATCACCTTCATTTCCCTCCATGCCTCCAGGTGAGTGGGGGGTGGGGTGGGGGGTGGGGGGGTGAGAAAGAGGAACTTCTGTAAGGTCCTAATCACCTGGTCCAAAGATGGGAGGGGGGGGGGGGAGAGGAGCTTCACCAAGAGTGACATTAACGAGCGTAGCAGCCGAGGTGAGAGCTCCATCCTCGCTGCTCCGTGTGGCGCTAACGAGAACCGGGAGTTGTTGCTCCCCCACCCCCCCACCCTTACAGGAGGAGTTCAGAGCTCCTGGACTCGAGGAGGTGCAGCGCTCTGAAGATAGACCCTCTCTCTGGGGACCCGCCACTCCATCAGCATATGTTCAGGTCATTTTGCATATTTACCTTCGCATTGAAAATGCCGGAAGGTTATGTTTTGATCGCCGTGTATTTATTTATTTATTTATTTATTTGTATGCGTGTTATTCGCAAATCTCAAAAAGTATTGAACCGAATCGCATGAAATTTGGTGGGATGATTGTTTATTATCCGGGGACCAGTTGATTAGATTTTGGGATCGATCGGGTCAAAGGTCAAAGGTCAAAGGTCATGAACAGGTCAAAATATTTCGCAGAACTCAAAAAGTATTTAACCGAATCGCATGAAATTTGGTGGGATGATTGTTTATTATCCGGGGACCAGTTGACTAGATTTTGGGATCGATCGGGTCAAAGGTCAAGAACAGGTCAAAATGTTCTTGAATCGCATGAAATTTGGTGGGATGATTGGTTATTATCCGGGGACCATTTGATTAGATTTTGAGATCAATCGGGTCAAAGGTCAAGGTCAAGGTCATGGAAAGGTCAAACTCTTTTTTTACCATAGCACGATACATTTTTGTCCAATTGGCATGCAACTAATGCCAAAATGTTCATAATTCAATGCCCAATCTTGTGATATGCGAAGGTATGCGCTCTACCGAGTGCCCATTCTAGTTTCAGTTTGTTTTGGTTCTTTGAGGTCATTTTGTATCGTTGTTGTTTTCGATCTCTTTGTTTTCATTGCATCTCTTTGTTGTTGTGTATCATATATTTGTGGTTGTTTAGCGTCTCTTTGCTGTTGTGTTACATCTTGTAGTTGTGGTTTTGCATCTCTTTGTTGTTGTTTTGCATCTCGTTGTTGTTGTTTTGCATCTCTTTGTTGTTGCTCCGCATCTCTTTGTTATTGTTTTGTATCTCGTCGTTTCATCAACTTGCCAAACAAATAAACATCAACAGTCACTTCAAACGAATGCTTGTTGTTCTCCAGTGTGTTCAACTGATGCCACGGACCTCCATGAGACTCATAAACAAACACAAACACACACACACACACACACACACACAC
>NC_079403.1:2999826-3012326 GCF_029220125.1 Pseudoliparis swirei
ACTCACACACTGAAGGTCACTCACACCCTGAAGGTCACTCACACCCTGAAGGTCACTCACACACTGAGGGTTACTCACACACTGAAGGTCACTCACACACTGAGGGTCACTCACACCCTGAAGGTCACTCACACACTGAAGGTCACTCACACACTGAAGGTCAGTCACACACTGAGGGTCACTCACACCCTGAAGGTCACTCACACACTGAGGGTCACTCACACACTGAAGGTCACTCACACCCTGAAGGTCACTCACACACTGAAGGTCACTCACACACTGAGGGTTACTCACACACTGAAGGTCACTCACACACTGAGGGTCACTCACACCCTGAAGGTCACTCACACACTGAAGGTCACTCACACACTGAAGGTCACTCACACACTGAGGGTCACTCACACCCTGAAGGTCACTCACACACTGAGGGTCACTCACACTGAAGGTCACTCACACCCTGAAGGTCACTCACACCCTGAAGGTCACTCACACACTGAGGGTTACTCACACACTGAAGGTCACTCACACACTGAGGGTCACTCACACCCTGAAGGTCACTCACACACTGAAGGTCACTCACACACTGAAGGTCACTCACACACTGAGGGTCACTCACACCCTGAAGGTCACTCACACACTGAGGGTCACTCACACACTGAAGGTCACTCACACACTGAAGGTCACTCACACACTGAGGGTCACTCACACCCTGAAGGTCACTCACACACTGAGGGTCACTCACACACTGAAGGTCACTCACACCCTGAAGGTCACTCACACCCTGAAGGTCACTCACACACTGAGGGTTACTCACACACTGAAGGTCACTCACACACTGAGGGTCACTCACACCCTGAAGGTCACTCACACACTGAAGGTCACTCACACACTGAAGGTCAGTCACACCCTGAAGGTCACTCACACCCTGAAGGTCACTCACACACTGAAGGTCAGTCACACCCTGAAGGTCACTCACACCCTGAAGGTCACTCACACGCTGAAGGTCACTCACACACTGAAGGTCACTCACACACTGAAGGTCACTCACACCCTGAAGGTCACTCACACACTGAAGGTCACTCACACACTGAAGGTCACTCACACACTGACCCTGGTGAAGTGAGTCTCACTCACACACTGACCCTGGTGAAGTGAGTCTCACTCACACACTTTCCCTCCATCTCCCACTTCTCAGTTCCACCCGGGGCCCGCCGGCCTCTCCAGTTGCCTCCCTTAACTTCTACTTTGCACTCTGTCTTTCTGCTTCAGCGTCCTTTATTCTCTCCCTCTCTCTCTCTCTCTCGCTCTACCCCCACACCTCCAGACTCTTTCATCCCCCTCCTCCACGGGCTTTAAGATGTCATTGAGAAACCTTGAGATAGATGAGCTCTCCGACGAGAGGTGACCGTCGGCTCGGCGCCACAATGGAGTGAGAGGCGGTGTAAATCAGGAGGACGTCGCTCCGTGAACTCTGATGCAATAACGGGTTTCTTTGCAGGCAGAACTCGTCATAAAATCAAACGTGCGCTCGACGCGGCCCGGCGTGTGACAAACGAAGTCTTCAAAAACAAACTAGAATTATTTTGTGTGTGTGTGTGTGTGTGTGTGCGCGATCCATTTAAATGCAATCAGCGGGAAAGTAAAGAATAAGGAATGAAGGAATGAAGGAATGAAGGAATGAAGGACTGAAGGAATGAAGGAATGAAGGAATGAATGAATGAAGGAATGAATGAATGAAGGAATGAAGGAATGAATGAATGAAGGAATGAATGAAGGAATGAAGGAATGAAGGAATGAATGAAGGAATGAAGGAATGAATGAAGGAATGAAGGAATGAAGGAATGAAGGGATGAAGGAATGAAGGAATGAAGGAATGAATGAAGGAATGAAGGAATGAAGGAATGAATGAAGGAATGAAGGAATGAATGAAGGAATGAAGGAATGAAGGAATGAATGAATGAATGAAGGAATGAAGGAATGAAGGAATGAATGAATGAAGGAATGAAGGAATGAAGGAATGAATGAATGAAGGAATGAAGGAATGAAGGACTGAAGGAATGAAGGAATGAAGGAATGAATGAATGAAGGAATGAAGGAATGAATGAATGAAGGAATGAATGAAGGAATGAAGGAATGAAGGAATGAAGGAATGAATGAAGGAATGAAGGAATGAATGAAGGAATGAAGGAATGAAGGAATGAAGGGATGAAGGAATGAAGGAATGAAGGAATGAATGAAGGAATGAAGGAATGAAGGAATGAATGAAGGAATGAAGGAATGAAGGAATGAATGAAGGAATGAAGGAATGAATGAAGGAATGAAGGAATGAAGGAATGAATGAATGAATGAAGGAATGAAGGAATGAAGGAATGAATGAATGAAGGAATGAAGGAATGAAGGAATGAATGAATGAATGAAGGAATGAAGGAATGAAGGGATGAAGGAATGAAGGAATGAATGAATGAAGGAATGAATGAATGAAGGAATGAAGGAATGAATGAATGAAGGAATGAAGGGATGAAGGAATGAATGAAGGAATGAAGGAATGAATGAATGAATGAAGGAATGAATGAAGGAATGAATGAATGAAGGAATGAATGAATGAATGAATGAAGGAATGAATGAATGAATGAATGAAGGAATGAAGGAATGAATGAAGGAATGAAGGAATGAATGAATGAAGGAATGAAGGAATGAGCTCGGCTGAAATCTGCTCCTCGTTAGAGACGTCGGGGGAGGAGCCGCGGAGCGCTAACCGCCCGGCTTCCTGTGACGGGAACGAGGAAACGAGGAAACAAGGAAACAGCTGCGCCATCACGGCGCGTCACGGGGTCGAGGCCCCAGACCGGCTGGAAGCACTCAGGGCGGAGGAGGAGATTATAGATGGAGTGAGAGTGAAAGGGGGAAAGGAGGAGGGAAAGGAGGGAAAGGAGGGTTCTCCTCCTCTGAAGATTTAAAAATAAGAGCCTTCTTCTTCTTCTTCTCCTTCTTCTTCTTCTTCTTCTTCTTCTTCTTCTTCTTCTTCTTCTTCTTCACCACCAGCCTGCGGTTCCATTTCATTTTTTTCCTTTAAATTACGGCTTTAGGTTTTTGTGGTGAAGGTTCCTTGATCCAGAGCAAGAGGAGGAATAATTAGAGGCTAGGAATTAAGGAATCACTGAGGAGCTCCAGTGATCCTATAGGAGGAGGAGGGGGGGGGGGGGGGTAATCCAGTCCAGATTTAGGGTCCACCTCTATAATCAGCTTGTTTTCTCTACCTACACGGTTTCCTACCTTCCTTTCCTCCTTTCCTTCCTTCCTTTCTTACCTTCCTTTCCTCCTTTCCTACTGTCCGTGCCTCCTTTCCATCCTTTCCTACCTTCCTCTTCTACTTTCATTCCTTCCTTTCTTACCTCCTTTCCTTCATTTCTTCCTTGCCTTCTTGCCTAGCTTCCTTCCTACACTCAAAGAAATGACTCATTGGATGAACGCAACAACTGATTTTCAGCTGGCGCATGCGCAAAGGGTAGTCCTCAATGAAACACATTTATTTTGAGTTGATATGCACACCATCTAACCTAAATAAATCTAATAAATGAAAGAATTCATACATTTTGTGTTCCACCCATTAAATATAAATATCTATTTTTGTAATTGATTTATTTAAATGTATCAAACAATATTTAAATGTGTCACCTCGAAGAAGGGCTTGAATCGTTTTTGTGAGTGTAACCTAAATACATCTAATAAATGAAAGTATTCATACATTTTGTGTTACACCCATTCAATATAAATATCTTCGTTTTGTAATTGATTTATTTAAATGTATCAAACAATATTTAAATGTGTCACCTCTAAGAAGGGCTTGAATCGTTTTTGTGAGTGTACCTTTCCTTCCTCCTTTCCTTCCTTTCATACCTCCCTTTCTTCCTTTCTTATCTCCTATTCTTCCTTGCCTAGCATACCTGCCTTTCTTTAATCCCTTCCTTCCTTGCCTTCTTTCCTTTCTTCCTTTCCTACCTTCCCTGCCTCCTTTCCTACCGTCAATGCCTCCTTTCCCTCCTTTCCTACCTTCGTTGTCTCCTTTCCTTCCTTCCTCTCTTGGCTCTTTGCCTATCTTCCTTCCTACCTTTCCTTCCTTCCTTTCTTACCTCCTTTCCGTCCTTGCCTCCTTTCCTAGCTTCCTTCCTGCTTTTCCTTCCTCCCTTCCTTGCCTCATTTCCTTTCTTCCTTTCCTACCTTCCTTGCCTCCTTCCTTTCTTCTTTCCTCGCCACCGTGTTCACATTTTCAGGTAATTAATCTGTTATTTGAGGACTTAAAAATGATAATTAAAGTGAAACTCCTCCTAAAAACTCCACGTCTAATAATCTGTTATTTTCCTCTCATGTAATCAATAACATGTAAAGTATTGTTTGCTTCAGAGATATCAGACTCCCTTCCATCTTTGATCTCACTCACACACACACACACACACACACAAACACTCACACATTTACATGTTATTCATTAGAACTTTTCTCCCCCTCGTTTTCTCCGCTTCTCTTTCTGGTATCCGAGCTAACCTCCGAGCCGCCGGTCGTATCTCGTTAGCCGTAAGCCGGAATCTTCCCGCAGCGAGAGACTGAACAACCTTTAGGGAGCCGGGGGAAATATAAAGAAATCCCTCAAAATGAACTTGAGTCACATTCATCACGTCACTTTGGGAGGCGGCTGTTGTTACATCAAATGCAATATTGAGTGCATTGTTTATTACTTCTCAGCAGGACCTACTTTAACAAAATAAAGTTCCCGAAATCGAGCTCTTCTCCTCCTCCCTCGCACCGGATGAGCGCTGCCGGTCCCCGTTCAATAACACAGGCAGGTGTGGACCCAGCGGTGCTGCAGGTGCAGTACCTGCTCACCACCACTAGGATGTAAAGAGAAAAGATCATCTAGAACAGGGGCGTCAGACTCGTTTTCACCGTGGGCCACATCAGCATCATGGCTGCCTCTTAAAGGGCCGGTACTGAAATTCTGTATGAACCATACTCCCCAACATATTGTTAAATAACTCTCTTTGCATTTGATTATTGAAATAGGGTACATAAGAAAATGTCCCTGCAACATACAGCCATTTCATTTGAAACCTTCAAAATAAAAGCACAGGATATGTTTCTTACATTGAGAAAAGGTGATCGCAAGTCTTTCAGGTCGTCAGGGGCCACATAAAATGACTTGGTGGGCCGGATTCGGCCCGCGGGCCTTGTGTTTGACACCTGTGATCTAGAAGCTGATGCATCTAAGAAGAGAGTGAATATTGGACTATACGTTAGCTATAACAACTTTATACGGTAATAAATATATATATATATATATATAAATATATATATATATATATATATATGTTAATTGTGGAGTTATTCTTCCCTCTTGTGAATAGACATTGATGTCACGGCTCAGAAGTATCAGATGTTTGTAAAACATTAGTCGTAAAAACCTTAAAAACTTGTACTAACTAGTATAAAATGCATTATTAGGCTAAGCACCGACAAAAAAACAACATGTACATTTTTAATTTTTAATTTTTTGCAAGAAATACATCTTTCTTTTATCAATAATGTATTAATTTTTGTGACTTTTTGAACATTACAAAGCTCTAGAGTTACCGGGAATGTCTTTATTGGCAACTGTGGATAAATACAGGGGTTTAAATAGAATAAAAAAACGTAATATTTGGTACAGTCCATGTTTATAATATTAACCTAATGTAGGATTTAAGTGAGTAATGTAGAATTAAGACAAGTTTACCCTCATCCTGGCCTTCGCCTGGAGGTGGAACATCCCATCCCGCTCTACCCTCTGTCTGACAGACGTACGGGGAGGAAGTAAGGGGAGGAAGTAGACGTCTTCCCATAATGCACTTCCTGGGACACTGCTAGAACTGTTAAATAAATAATACCCTTGAAGCGGATTAATATTTTTTATATCAACCTGATATAATTAAATTGATATTTTTGGCTCAAAAGAAGCTACACAAAAGTGTTTTCCGTGGTGACCTTGCGCGTTTCCATAGAGCAGCGTACTCGCCCTGCCCGATGTACGCGCTAACAACGTGGAACATGGGTTTGAACATAAATCTGTCCGATTGAAAAAAAACAAAAAAACGGAAAGTGGAAAACTGGCAGAAGGTCCGTCGAGCGGCGCCAGGAGGCGGGGCTTGGCCGAGGCCGCGAGGAGCACTTGGGCCAGGGCAGCGACTGCAGCTGGTGGGATCCGAGGTCACGAGCAGATGTCCTTCACAACCTCCAGCGAGAGGAGTAACGGGCTGTTACTCTCTTTGTTCAAGTCTGGAAACGCTTTGAATCAACTTTGCATCCTCCATTTTTCTTTCTCTCTCTCCGCGGACTCTTTCCCGCCAAAGAAGTTGTAGTCATTTGCATAGGAGGCAATAATTCATCTCACAACGGGGGAGGGGCTTAAATCTCTCTCGTCAGTCTCAGGATCGCTGCAGAGCGGCCGAAGGTACCGCGAAGAAGCCGGGCGCTCATTTTGGGAAGTTAGTTTGAAGCTGAAAGAACGCGATGCTCTGAAAAAATGGTTTTAAAGACGTCCTCTGACCTCCTCCACATCTGACGAGGAGCTGCAGGTTCACAGGAGACCGTTAGCAGCACTGATCCGTTTCTGTCTTCTTTAAGCATAAACTTATATTTTCCTACCGTTAGCTACAACATGCATCTTCTTTAAAGCTTCGGTCTGATTCCTCTTTTTGTTCTAAATATATTCACATGTATATATAACCATCGAATCCAGATGAGTAAATCCTGCACGAGATAAATAATACAGGGACCAATTCTGTTAAAATAAAAATAAAAACTTTTCCGGTCCTCATTGCTTAACGGTTGCCTCCCGTTTTGGTTTTGGTGACTTTAACCCTGGTCCCCTGAGTTAGAGTCCTACGTCACTCCCTCTCACAGTGCAATAGTCCCGTTGGATGTTTTTTTATTTTTGCATCCCTCATAAGAAAGAATCCTAAATGGCCTTTTTTGCACGTTATTTTTACACATTTCTCGTTGACAGATCGTGAGCACGTCGCGTATCTCCGTGATGTTTCGTCGAAGCCGTTTCCTTGTTTCTGAGAGTTCGGCGTCGACGTCAACAAGACGCTCACGTCTGTGTCGAGTGGAGAGAGGAGAGGTAACCGGTGTGGATTAGAATAAGCATAAAGTTCGAAATACACAAACTAGCACCTCTACGATAAGTAACACGGGGCATCTCCCTTTATATTTCCCTTTGTCAAAATACAATGTTTAAATATGACAACCGGCACTTCGGTGCAGCATCTCAGCGCTCCTACTTGATTGATATTGATCTTCACCAATTCTGAAGTATGACATTTTAAAAAAGAATTCGGAAACGTTGACACATCTTTCGGAACTTTTCGCATATATATATATTTTCAATCAGAAAAGCATTTTCCCACAAACTGCTTGTCCTTCAATTTTCTGCCAATCAGCTCCACAGACACTTGCAGCTGAGCAGAAGACATCAGAGAACACGAGCGCGGGGCGGAGAGGTGACAGCTTTGCCAAACTCGTTTACGCCCCGAATACAAGAGGACAAGTCTGTTTATTTCCCCTTTTTTTAATAACAGTTTGGCCACATCATAAAACCTTTTCACTCACCGCTGTCAGGCGGCAACACCGGTAATAGTTCTGCATAATCATGCATTTTTCTTATTTCCTGATTCGTAGCGTGTTGCTAATATCCGTTAGCCGTGAACCTGCTAATATCCGTTAGCCATGACCCTGCTAATGTCCGTTAGCCGTGACCCTGCTAATGTCCGTTAGCCGTGAACCTGCTAATGTCCGTTAGCCGTGAACCTGCTAATGGTCGTTAGCCGTGACACTGCTAATGGTCGTTAGCCGTGAACCTGCTAATGTCCGTTAGCCGTGAACCTGCTAATGGTCGTTAGCCGTGTCCCTGCTAATGGTCGTTAGCCGTGACACAGCTAATGTCCATTAGCCGTGAACCTGCTAATGTCCGTTAGCCGTGAACCTGCTAATGTCCGTTAGCCGTGACACTGCTAATGGTCGTTAGCCGTGACACTGCTAATGTCCGTTAGCCGTGAACCTGCTAATGTCCGTTAGCCGTGACCCTGCTAATGTCCGTTAGCCGTGACCCTGCTAATGTCCGTTAGCCGTGACCCTGCTAATGTCCGTTAGCCGTGAACCTGCTAATGTCCGTTAGCCGTGACACTGCTAATGGTCGTTAGCCGTGACACTGCTAATGGTCGCTAGCCGTGTCCCTGCTAATGGTCGTTAGCCGTGACACTGCTAATGTCCGTTAGCCGTGAACCTGCTAATGTCCGCTAGCCGTGACCCTGCTAATGTACATTAGCCATGAACCTGCTAATGTCCGCTAGCCGTGACCCTGCTAACGTCAATTAGCTTTAATCCTGCTAATGTCCGTTAGCCGTGAGCCTGCTAATGTCCGCTAGCCGTGAACCTGCTAATGTACGTTAGCCGTGAACCTGCTAATGTCCGCTAGCCGTGACCCTGCTAATGTACGTTAGCCGTGACCCTGCTAACGTCAATTAGCTTTAATCCTGCTAATGTCCGTGAGCCGTAACCCTGCTAATTTCCGTTAGCTGTACCCCTGCTAATGGCCGTTATTCGTGATGAGGTTTTGAGATTATCGTACCTTTATGGGAGCTCCGGCTTCCGAGTTGCCTGTCGTGTTTTTATAAGCGCGACGGTACCCCGAGCCGTTTCCTCGGCCTGATTGATTACCTCTGCAAACATCTAAAGGTTGAGCCTCTCACTTCTCGACATTTTCAACGCAGCTTCCCTTTTTTAGGCGGGGATCAATCTTTGACTCTCGAAACTTGACACACAAAAAGGATAACAAAACAAAAAAATTCAAAAAAATAACGGATGTGGCCTGTGAAAACAGAAATGTCAGGGAATGAGAGAGAGACAGAGAGAGAGAGAGAGCGAGAGAGAGCGGCGCCGGAGGAGAGCTGCTGCCACGCTGAGGATGTGATGTCGATATAAATTGCCGTGACGGCTGCAGACAAAATATCAATAATGTCCTGCGTCTTTAAATAAAAGCTTCTTAGTCGAGTGAGATAAACTTCTTTTTTTACTTGCTTGCCAGTGCTGTGAATAGAAAATACGATCGTTCAGACCTTGTCCTTAACTTTCATTTTCAAGATGAAATTGTAGTCACGGGCACTACATTAAAATCACAGGCACTACATTGTAGTCACAGGCACTATATTGCAGTCACGGGCACTACATTGTAGTCACGGGCACTATATTGTAGTCGAGGGGAACTACATTGTAGTCACGGGCACAACATTGTAGTCACAGGCACTACATTGTAGTCACAGGCACTACATTGTAGTCACAGGCACTATATTGTAGTCACGGGCACTACGGAGAGAGAAAGTCCTCCAGCTCATGGGAACGAGCGTCGATTAACAATTCGAAGCCACGAGAACTCTTCTAATGAACTGCGCGGGAGGCTAAATGATGCACCTGCTGTCCCCGGAACGCCTGGCGTAATCCGTGATGAAGACCCCCGGAGCCTTCTGATTGGAGGGATCGTTTGTTGTTCGTGCGAGTGAGCGTGTGAACAACGTTTTCCCACCAGTTAAATGTCATGCTTTCAGTCACGAAAACGGAAACTTTTCATGTCGCCTGCAGGAAAAAATGTACGACAGCGGTCCATGACCGGATTTATGATTTCCCTTCAGGCATTAACCACGAGGACCCTTTTCCTTGAAGGAGCTTTGAGATTATAAATATATATATATATAGTACAGGGTGATCAGACGTAATAAGACAGGACTTCCTAACTTAAAACAAGACATTTAAAAATAAATATAAATAAATACAACATAAAACACAGGCATGAATAAAGTAGAGTTTGCTTTAAGGGGCGGGGCTACCTTTGTGATTGACAGTCCCTTCATTGGTTGTACTTGGCTTCGCCCCCCTCGTGGGTTGTACTTGGCTCCGCCCCCCTCGTGGGTTGTACTTGGCTCCGCCCCCCTCGTGGGTTGTACTTAGCTCCGCCCCCCTCGTGTCGCTCGGTCACAATAAACCAAGATGGAGACCGCGTCCAGAAGACACAAACTTCAGATTTAAATAGCACATTTAATTAATTAATTTATCAGGCATTATAAAGTACATACTATACAAGTGTGGAGTTCACGGTACAAGAGAACATTTTAAATATTGAGAGAGAAAATAAAACTTAGATAATGATAAACAAGACTAATCACTGATATTTCTGACTCTGAATACCTTTTGAAGCTCCAACAACGAGCACGACATGTGAATACGAGCAGTTACAAAGCACGACGTCGTTCAGCCGACTGACCCTCTGTCAGCTTTTGGGAAACGGACGGCTTTAATAAAATATACTCTGTATTTCATGGCGACCGGCACCCTGGGGTGCTAGTCTTTCATCGCTAACAGATCGGAGAGTGAAAAGGAGACATTTCCTTCGACTGTAATAAAGTGACTTCAACGAAAAAGAACAAAAGATCCGGTTCCATTTCAAAAAGCCGACGAGGTTGTCGATCTAATTGAAGAACATTCTTTAATCTAACTTTCCTTTGTCAGATAGAAGCTATTGTGCAACACCGCGAGTGAATATATTAAAAAAAGGAGAAATACCTCATGGGATATTTCTGGTGTCGCTGTGTAATTCATCAAAAGGTTATTTGTGAATAATGAATAATAAAAAACATCTTTGGATACTTTCAAACTCACTAAATATCTTCCCTGAATTTAATAAGTTCCTGATTTTAAAAAAAACTCCTCACACAAGAAACACAATGTACTTTTATTAACCGAAATGTCTCATCGGACACGTGATATGAATCTCCTCGTTAGCTGAAAGCCGTCGTTTAAAAAAATAATGCATCGGTTCCAGCGAATCACACGGAGGGCTGAGTCTGTTGAAAGGGAACAATGGACTCTTTGTTCTTCTTCTTTCTATTTGCATCCATTAGGGAAGAAACTGCATCAGAATGGAAATGGCTCATTTCGTGATTCAATATTTCCAGGAGGATCCGTGGGGGGGGGCGGAGCCTGATGTTTCCCGCGTGACTTTCCCAGCACCGCCGAACTTCATATTAAATTGGCGGAGGCTCGTTTGGTTTCTGAGTTGTTGGAGCAACACAATAGAGGAAGCAGAGCGTCCGGGCGGGAAGGCGGCGCTTTGTACGTCGGGATTGTGGAACACAAACGAAAGCTCGTTTCCATCCCGCCAGCGCGAGCAGCGGGCGCTCCGGCTCGGAGGAACAATGGGACGCGGCGAGCCATTGTCGTCCCGTCGTCTCATCCGAGAGGATCCGAGACGACGTGAATGAAATGCTCGTTGAACCTCGAGGGAATGAAAAGGTGACGAGAGGAACGAGAGGAACGAGAGGAACGAGAGGAACGAGTGGAATATCCGCCTTCGTCTGAACGGAGGTTCAAACTCTCGTTGTGTTTGGTTTGTTAGTTTTGTTCTTTAAATTCCTCGGAGCTAGAAATGAGCCGGAAACATGAAACAGACTTTAATCAACGCCCCAAAAAACATCAGACAAAATATAGTTTTAAAAACTTTTTATATCTTTTCATTCCAACCCTTCCAATTGCGACATTGTTTTTTGCTGTGTGGAACATTATTGGACACAAATAATTAATTTAGTGTTAAAAAGTGGGCGGTTCCATAATCAGGAAAACTAAAGGTCCCGAAACAGACCCCTGAAGTTTCCCTTTAAAATCAACTGCTAAAGGGGGAGGAGCTACATGCAAAAGAGAGAACAACATGAGAGAACAAGGGAGAACAACATGGTGGAACCAGGGATAACAACATGGTGGAACCAGGGAGAACAACATGGTGGAACCAGAGAGAACAACATGGTGGAACCAGAGAACCAGAGAGAACAACATGGTGGAACCAGAGAACCAGGGAGAACAACATGGTGGAACCAGAGAGAACAACATGGTGGAACCAGAGAGAACAACATGGTGGAACCAGATAACAACATGGTGGAACCAGAGAGAACAACATGGTGGAACCAGATAGAACAACATGGTGGAACCAGAGAGAACAACATGGTGGAACCAGAGAGAACAACATGGTGGAACCAGAGAACAACATGGTGGAACCAGAGAACAACATGGTGGAACCAGAGAGAACAACATGGTGGAACCAGAGAACAACATTGTGGAACCAGAGAACAACCTGGTGGAACCAGAGAGAACAACATGGTGGAACCAGAGAGAACAACGTGGTGGAACCAGAGAACAACATGGTGGAACCAGAGAACAACATGGTGGAACCAGAGAACGACATGGTGGAACCAGAGAGAACAACATGGTGGAACCAGATAACAACATGATGGAACCAGAGAGAACAACATGGTGGAACCAGAGAACAACATGATGGAACCAGAGAGAACAACATGGTGGAACCAGAGAACAACATGGTGGAACCAGAGAGAACAACATGGTGGAACCAGAGAACAACATGGTGGAAC
>NC_079403.1:3017326-3062326 GCF_029220125.1 Pseudoliparis swirei
GTTTGTGTGTGTTTTTTAACCAAAGTGAAACATTTTTATTATTATATATTATTGCAAATATTATATTATATATACTAGAGAAACCATTTGCCTAACAAATATTTTTGTCTAAATTTAAACTCAAACTGCTCCACGCACCATGGGCACACAGTGTGTGACGGTTCTGACTGACTGCCTGTTTACAGGCTGCTGATCAGGGTGGAAACATCTGTTGACATGTGTGGTCAACAAAATAAACAACAACAAAAGCCAAAACAAAGACTCAAGAGGCATTCGGCTACCCCCAAAAAAGTTATATTTTACAATTTAATAATGAATTCTCTGCAATCAGAATCCTTGAATATAAAGATTTGGGGGATTTAAGGGACTCAAAGTTAACTTGACTACAAATAAAGATTAAATAATACATGAAGTTTAAGTTCAGGAGGCTGAACAATCAACATTACCTGTCAGGTGAGCCTGGACTGTGCTTTAGATGCACAGCTGTGCAGTGAGGAGACAGTAGGAGCAGTTCTTAAAGCGGCCAGCAGGTGGTGCTGTCGGGCTGCACAGCTGTGCAGAGGGGACAGTAGGAGCAGTTCTTAAAGCGGCCAGCAGGTGGTGGTGTCGGACAACACTTCAGCTTCATGGCGCTCACAGATTCTGTGCTCCATATTTTATCAACTAAATGAAAGAAAAGAATCAAAGACGTTTGCAACTCAAAATTATCTTTTAAAGATGTTTATCGGTTTAGTTCTTTCTCTCCGATATTTTCTTTGCCTTTCAAATTAATAATAAAAATACTGGATACTTTTACCTGATTTAATTGACTGGAGATTATTTGAATGAAACAATATTTTAAAATGTTTTTAATGAACATGAATGAATGTATCTGATAATGATAAAGTACTTCATTTATATATACATATATATATGTATATATAAATATGTTTATAATGAACCAGCAGCTATAACATAGTTTTTTGCAACTTCAGGATAATTATATATATATATATATATAATTATTTTGTCATTATTTTGTAATGTCTTAAAGCCAAATCTACAATACATCTTTTAAATTAAAACAATATATATATATATACATATTAATTATATATTATATAATATATATTATATATATATATATATAAACATATATATGAAATATAGAAATAAATGAAGACAAATAATCTATGTATATATATATATTGATTTAATTTATAAAGATGTATTGTAGATTTGGCTATAGGACATTATAAAATAATGACGGCACAAGGTTATTTCTAACTCTCTTAATCAAACATAATATTTTTCTACTATTCATCTTGATATTTAAACGAATTCTTCACACAAAAAGAAGCAACGAGTTTCCCGAGCAAGTTTTCCCTTCAACTCAGAACTATTTCATGTCACCAGGATGAAGGACACGTGGAGGCGGAGCTTCGTCATCCACAGAGCTCGACTGGATTCCTGCATCACGTTTCCATGACGACTCAGATTGAAGGGTTGATGGGGAATGTGCAGCGGCCGATGATGTCGGTCCGACATGTTCGGATTGAAATTGAAGACGTACGAATGACGGGGGACGAAACAGGATGGGCGGAGCTACATGACGCCTTCATGATGCCTTCATGGTGCCTTCATGGTGCCTTCATGGTCACCTCATGATGCCTTCATGGTCACCTCATGATGCCTTCATGGTGCCTTAATGATGCCTTCATGGTGCCTTCATTGTGCCTTCATGGTGCCTTCATGGTGCCTTCATGGTCACCTCATGATGCCTTCATGGTGCCTTAATGATGCCTTCATGGTGCCTTCATTGTGCCTTCATGGTGCCTTCATGGTGCCTTCATGGTCACCTCATGATGCCTTCATGATGCTTTCATGGTGCCTTAATGATGCCTTCATGGTGCCTTTATGATGCCTTCATGGTGCCTTAATGATGCCTTCATGGTGCCTTAATGATGCCTTCATGGTGCCTTAATGATGCCTTCATGGTGCCTTCATGGTCACCTCATGATGCCTTCATGGTGCCTTCATGGTGCCTTAATGATGCCTTCATGGTGCCTTAATGATGCCTTCATGGTGCCTTAATGATGCCTTCATGGTGCCTTAATGATGCCTTCATGATGCCTTCATGGTGCCTTCATGGTGCCTTCATGGTCACCTCATGATGCCTTCATGGTGCCTTCATGGTGCCTTCATGATGCCTTCATGGTGCCTTCATGGTGCCTTCATGGTGCCTTAATGATGCCTTCATGGTGCCTTAATGATGCCTTCATGGTGCCTTCATTGTGCCTTAATGATGCCTTCATGGTGCCTTCATTGTGCCTTAATGATGCCTTCATGGTGCCTTAATGATGCCTTCATGGTGCCTTAATGATGCCTTCATGGTGCCTTAATGATGCCTTTATGATGCCTTCATGGTGCCTTCATGATGCCTTCATGGTGCCTTCATGGTGCCTTCATGGTGCCTTTATGATGCCTTCATGGTGCCTTCATGGTGCCTTAATGATGCCTTCATGGTGCCTTCATGGTGCCTTCATGGTCACCTCATGATGCCTTCATGGTCACCTCATGATGCCTTCATGATGCCTTCATGGTGCCTTCATGGTGCCCTCATGATGCCTTCATGGTGCCTTCATGATGCCTTCATGATGCCTTCATGGTGCCTTCATGGTCCCCTCATGATGCCTTCATGGTGCCTTCATGGTGCCTTCATGGTCCCCTCATGGTGCCTTCATGGTGCCTTCATGGTCCCCTCATGACGTGTTCTCACTTCACAGCATCGTGAGGCGACAAGTGAACGAAGGCGAAGTGGGTGATTCATTAATTCACTCTATCGGTTTCATTAAAATCTGAATAAAAGTGTTTTTTATTTACCATATTTTAAGCATAAAAGCCTCAAAATGTGAATAAAGAAGTTCCTTTTTCCCGATATTGATTTCCTCCAGACAAAAGCTCTCCAAGGACAAACTAAGTGCTCTTACCTTCCTCTCAAAACACGCCAGATGAAGTGATCTCCGCCGCTGCCGCTGTCTTTACATTTGCATTCACACGGTTGATTTATTCCTCTTTACTTTAAATCACTAAAACGATGAATGTAATGACGAGCGCGGCGGGGACGCTCAGACGCTCGTTTATCGTCACGGTAATCAAAACACAAAAACAGGGTTCACAATGAGCCTCATCTGACTCCCATAAACAACAACAGAAACTCACAGAGAGTTCATGTAAAGCACTCGCAGCAACAATTATCCTCTTTGTGGTCAATTTGTGTCTCTTTGCAGACATTTTTACATCCTTGTTATGGGTTTATTTACATCTCTGAGTTCATTTTGAGCCTTTTTGTGTTCATTTTGCGTCTTTATAGACGTTTTGCATCCCTTTGTAGACATGTTGCATCCTTTTTGTGGGTTTATTTACATCTCTTAGTTCATTTTGAGCCTTTTTGTGTTCATTTTGTATCTTTATAGACGTTTTGCATCCCTTTGTAGACATGTTGCATCCCTTTGGAGACATTTTGCATCCCTTTGTAGACATGTTGCATCCCTTTGTAGACATTTTGCATCCCCTTGTAGACATGTTGCATCCCTTTGTAGACATGTTGCATCCCTTTGGAGACATTTTGCATCCCTCTGTAGACCTTTTGCATGCTTTTTATTGGTATATTTACATCTCTCAGTTCATTTTGAGCATTTATGTGTTCATTTTGCGTCTTTGTTGACATTTTGCATCACTTTTAAAACCTTTTGCATCCCTTTGTAGTCGTTTTGCATCCCTTTATTGGTTTAATTTACATCTCTGAGTTCATTTTGAGCCTCTTTGTGGTTAATTTGTGTCTCTTTGTAGACGTTTTGCATCCCTTTGTAGACATGTTGCATCCCTTTGTAGACATGTTGAATCCCTTTGTAGACATGTTGCATCCCTTTGTAGACATTGTGCATCCCTCTGTAGACCTTTTGCATCCTTTTTATGGGTATATTTACATCTCTCAGTTCATTTTGAGCATTTATGTGTTCATTTTGCATCTTTGTAGACATTTTGCATCCCTTTATATACCTTTTTCATCTCTTTGTAGACATTTTGCATCCCTTCGTAGACCTTTTGCATCCTTTTTATGGGTTTATTTACATCTCTCAGTTCATTTGAAGCCTTTATGTGTTCATTTTGCATCTTTGTAGACAACTTGCATCCCTTTGTAGACATTTTGCATCCTTTTTATGGGTTTATTTACATATCTGAGTTCATTTTGAGCCTTTTTGTGTTCATTTTGCGTCTTTGTAGTCATTTGTCATCCCTTTGTAGACATTTTGCATCCCTTTGTAGTCGTTTTGCATCCCTTTATTGGTTTAATTTACATCTCTGAGTTCATTTTGAGCCTCTTTGTGGTTAATTTGTGTCTCTTTGTAGACGTTTTGCATCCCTTTTTCGTAAGAAAGAAAAGAATAAATATCGCTAAGTGTGATTATCCTCATGACAGCCGGTGCTTGAAACTATTTATCTTAGTTTCCCTGACAACCTGGAGGTTAACTGCAGCGTGTTCTGACTTCATCTGGTGTCGTTATTTTGAGAGAAACGTGACGCTGATCATCGGATATGAAACCAGAGGAGGAGGCAGGAAGTATTCACAGAACGTTAACGCCATCGTTTTTTCTTTCATCCGTTCCATTAAAACACTTCATCGTATTTTGACGACATGTCAGCAGCCTGAGCCTACGGGGCTGGTTATTACATCACACCTGCAGATCAAAACATCATCATGATGTGTCTATTGTTGCCCTGATTAAGTAGAGAGAAGTAATTCACTCAGAGCTACACACACCACACACACTACACACACCACACACACTACACACACCGCGTGGTTGTTTCAGTGGCGTTGAGCTTCCCGGTGTGAGGACTCTTTGTGAGTGCTGCTGCAGACTTCCATTAACCCTGATGATAGAGCGGGGGATGGGCTCCGTGCCATCTGCTGCTTTTATTATTATGTTCAGCCATTAACTTCTCTGATTGTGTGTGTGTGTGTGTGTGTGTGTGTGTGTCTGTGTGTGTGTGTGTGAGCAACTAGATGAACACGTGCTGCAGAACCACGGAAACAACACGAAGCCCCAAACACGTGTCTCAAACTGAGGTTGTTTTTTGTTGTTGTCATGGTCTGCCTGCAATACCCCAGCAGACCTCTGGAGGGAGTAGTGAGCTGCAGGGCCGGTACGGCTACAGGTCAGATTAGAGGAAAGTTGCAAAATAAATGTCTTAATCGCTGCATTTCATCATCTTATATATTACATATTATATATATATATACATATATATATGAATATAAATAATATATATATAAAAAAATATAATATATAATTTATAATATATAATATAATATATATATATATATCATATATATATATATAACATTTTATATATTATTTATTAGAAATTATTTATTATATTCAATCTATATTACATAGATAATATACATATATATTATATATTATATATATAATATATACATACAATATATAATATATATAATATATAATATATATATTATATTATATTTTAAATTTCAATATTATATATACACTACCGTTCAAAAGTTTGGGATCACCCAGACAATTTCGTGTTTTCCATGAAAACTCACACTTTTATTTATCAAATGAGTTGCAAAATGTATAGAAAATATAGTCAAGATATTGACAAGGTTAGAAATAATGATTTGTATTTGAAGTATTAATTTTTTTCTTCAAACTTTGCTTTCGTCAAAGAATGCTCCTTTTGCAGCAATTACAGCATTGCAGACCTTTGGCATTCTAGCTGTTAATTTGTTGAGGTAATCTGTTGAAATGTCACCCCACGCTTCCTGAAGCACCTCCACAAGTTGGATTGGCTTGATGGGCACTTCTTGAGGACCATACGGTCAAGCTGCTCCCACAACAGCTCAATGGGGTTGAGATCTGGTGACTGGCCACTCCATTACAGACTGCAAGCTGCCTGCTTCTTCCCTCAATAGTTCTTGCACAATGTGGAGGTGTGCTTTGGGTCATTGTCCTGTTGGAGGAGGACATTGGCTCCAATCAAGCGCTGCCCACAGGGTATGGCATGGCGTTGCAAAATGGAGTGATAGCCTTCCTTATTTAAAATCCCTTTTACCTGGTACCTCCCACTTTACCAGCACCAAAGCAGCCCCAGACCATCACATGACCTCCACCATGCTTGACAGATGGTGTCAGGCACTCTTCCAGCATCTTTTCACCTGTTCTGCCTCACAAATGTTCTTCTGTGTGATCCAAACACCTCAAACTTGGATTCATCTGTCCATAACACCTTTTTCCAATCTTCCTCTGTCCAATGCCTGTGTTCTTTTGCCCATACCAATCTTTTCTTTGATTGGCCAGTCTCAGATATGGCTTTTCTTTGCCACTCTGCCTAGAAGGCCAGCATCCCGAGTCGCCTCTTCACTGTCGACATTGACACTGGCGTTTTGGGTACCATTTAAAGAAGCTGCCAGTTGAGGACCTGTGAGGCGTCTATTTCTCAAACTAGAGAGTCTAATGTACTTGTCTTCTTGCTGAGTTGTGCACCGGGGCCTCCCACTTCTCTTTCTGCTCTGGTTAGAGCCCGTTTGTGCTGTTCTCTGAAGGGAGTAGTACACACCGCTGGAGGACATTTTCAGTTTCTTTGCAATTTCTCGCATAGAATAGCCTTCATTTCTAAGAACAAGAATAGACTGGCGAATTTCACATGAAAGTTCTTTTTTTCTGGCCATTTTGAGAGTCTTATCGAACCCACAAATGTGATGCTCCAGATAATCAACTAACTCAAAGGAAGGCCAGTTTTATAGCTTCTCTCATCAGCAAAACAGTTTTCAGCTGTGCTAACATAATTGCACAAGGGTTTTCAAGGGTTTTCTAATCAGACATTAGTCTTCTAAGGCGATTAGCAAACACAATGTACCATTAGAACACTGGAGTGATAGTTGATGGAAATGGGCCTCTATACACCTATGGAGATATTTCATTTGAAACCAGACGTTTCCACCTAGAATAGTCATTTACCACATTAACAATGTATAGAGTGTATTTCTGATTGATTTAATGTTATCTTCATTGAAAAAAACAATGCTTTTCTTTGAAAAATAAGGACATTTCTCAGTGATCCCAAACTTTTGCATGGTAGTGTACATATATATAATACTACATAATATATTTAGATAATATAGTTGAGAGCGCAGGACACCAACGAGTGACGTCACGTCCTCATAAAATATTAATGAATCAGTTTAATTACATTCCTCTGAGGCTCTTATGAGGATCAATCTTTATGTTAATCTGATTACATTTTTAATTATTCACCATGAATGTGACCTTCAACCTGCCCAGCAGCGAGAGAGACTAAAACAATATTTAAACCTTCGTGCGGACGTGCATCTTAAATCCAACGCCAGAGATGGTCGCACTTTATCGACTTTTGTGACCACGGTAACCATGGAAATCCAGAAGCAATATTTTCTATATTTCACTTTTAAAGTATAGCCACAAAGACTGAAAGGTGGAGATTATTATTATTATAATTATGATTATGATTATTATGATTATTATTATTATTATTATTATTATTATTATTATTATTATTATTATATATTTTACATAATATACAGGCTAGTATACAGGATCCCCAAATCCCCTTCAGGCTGACCCCCCCCCCCACACACACACCTGTGTCAGGGTGCTCCCCCCTCTCTACTGACGTGTTCCTGCATTTAAAGGAGGATCTCTCTTCTCTCTCTTCTCTCTCTTCCCTCTCTTGTCTCTCTTGTCTCTCTTCCCTCTCTTCTCTCTCTCATGTCCCCACGCTGTGTTCTCAAATATTTACCATAACAATAATTAAGAAGGTCCAACTGACCTTTTATTAATCTGAGTGCATCAGCGTGGGAGAGAGAGGGAGGGTGGGAGGGAAAGAGGGAGAGAGAGAGAGAGAGAGGGAGGGAGAGAGAGGGAGAGAGAGGTTCCACAAAGAACCTTTCAAACCAGAGTTCTTAAAGAACCTCTTAAGGTGCCTCCAACAGAATAAAGGGTTCTAGGTTCTTCGTAGATCGTAGAACCACAAAGCCTTCACTCTGCCTGGCAACCGGAGCATCGACTTCCTGATCTGTGTTCAGACCACGTAGCTCCGCTGAGAGCCGGCTTTAAAATATGAATAAACTGAATAAGACGTGGAAACATTCTTTTTAATTGACCTCTGGAGCACGAGGCCGCCGCCCGGATGTTCCTCACGAGCTTCACGAGGGAAAATTATAATATTATTCAAATTATTACACGACTTTTACCCTGGACAAAATCTACAGTGAAACAATCTAACAAGCCTCAAACCATAGGCTGAAACAATCAAACCCATTGTCTTCATAGTGAAACAATCAAACCCATTGTCTTCATACTGAAACAATCAAACCCATTGTCTTCATAGTGAAACAATCAAACCCATTGTCTTCATACTGAAACAATCAAACCCATTGTCTTCATAGTGAAACAATCAAACCCATTGTCTTCATACTGAAACAATCAAACCCATTGTCTTCATAGTGAAACAATCAAACCCATTGTCTTCGTACTGAAACAATCAAACCCATTGTCTTCATACTGAAACAATCAAAACCATTGTCTTCATAGTGAAACAATCAAACCCATTGTCTTCATAGTGAAACAATCAAACCCATTATCTTCATAGTGAAACAATCAAACCCATTGTCTTCATCCTGAAACAATCAAACCCATTGTCTTAATAGTGAAACAATCAAACCCATTGTCTTCATAGTGAAACAATCAAACCCATTGTCTTCATACTGAAATAATCAAACCCATTGTCTTCATAGTGAAATAATCAAACCCATTGTCTTCATACTGAAACAATCAAACCCATTGTCTTCATAGTGAAACAATCAAACCCATTGTCTTCATACTGAAACAATCAAACCCATTGTCTTCATAGTGAAACAATCAAACCCATTGTCTTCATAGTGAAACAATCAAACCCATTGTCTTCATACTGAAACAATCAAACCCATTGTCTTCATACTGAAACAATCAAACCCATTGTCTTCATAGTGAAACAATCAAATCCATTGTCTTCATACTGAAACAATCAAACCCATTGTCTTCATACTGAAACAATCAAACCCATTGTCTTCATAGTGAAACAATCAAACCCATTGTCTTCATACTGAAACAATCAAACCCATTGTCTTCATCGTGAAACAATCAAACCCATTGTCTTCATACTGAAACAATCAAACCCATTGTCTTCATACTGAAACAATCAAACCCATTGTCTTCATACTGAAACAATCAAACCCATTGTCTTCATAGTGAAACAATCAAACCCATTGTCTTCATACTGAAAAAATCAAACCCATTGTCTTCATAGTGAAACAATCAAACCCATTGTCTTCATAGTGAAACATTCAAACCCATTGTCTTCATACTGAAACAATCAAACCCATTGTCTTCATACTGAAACAATCAAACCCATTGTCTTCATACTGAAACAATCAAACCCATTGTCTTCATACTGAAACAATCAAACCCATTGTCTTCATACTGAAACAATCAAATCCATTGTCTTCATAGTGAAACAATCAAACCCATTGTCTTCATACTGAAACAATCAAACCCATTGTCTTCATAGTGAAACAATCAAACCCATTGTCTTCATAGTGAAACAATCAAACCCATTGTCTTCATAGTGAAACAATCAAACCCATTGTCTTCATACTGAAACAATCAAACCCATTGTCTTCATACTGAAACAATCAAACCCATTGTCTTCATAGTGAAACAATCAAACCCATTGTCTTCATACTGAAACATTCAAACCCATTGTCTTCATACTGAAACAATCAAACCCATTGTCTTCATACTGAAACATTCAAACCCATTGTCTTCATAGTGAAACAATCAAACCCATTGTCTTCATAGTGAAACAATCAAACCCATTGTCTTCATAGTGAAACAATCAAACCCATTGTCTTCATAGTGAAACAATCAAATCCATTGTCTTCATAGTGAAACAATCAAATCCATTGTCTTCATAGTGAAACAATCAAACCCATTGTCTTCATACTGAAACATTCAAACCCATTGTCTTCATAGTGAAACAATCAAACCCATTGTCTTCATAGTGAAACAATCAAACCCATTGTCTTCATCCTCACAAAAAGGTCATTCTGTCATGTTGTTACATCTCAGCTGTGGACCCAGATCCACATGACTACATTGAGATGTCCCTCAAGGCATCTTAAGAGGATAATATGAAGAGGAGATGAAGAAGGAGAAGGAGAAGGAGAAGAAGAAGGAGGAGGAGGAGAAGAAAAAGAAGAAGAAGAGAAGAATGAGAAGAACAAGAATGAGGAGAAGAAGGAGAAGGAGAAGGATGAGAAGGAGGAGGAGTATAAGATAAAGAAGAAGGAGTGGGAGAAGGAGAGAAAAAAATGAGAAGAATGAGAAGAAGGAGACGAATAAGGAGAAGGAGATGAATAAGAAGGAGGAGAAGAAGGAGATGAAGAAGGAGATGAATAAGAAGGAGGAGAAGAAGGAGGAGAAGTATCATGTTGCGTCATTTGAATACAAACTTTATTTGATTTCCATTTAAAGAGACGGACTCTTCTCTTCACCTCCACGGCGTAAAGAGCCTCCGGCCCTTTAAGACATTCAAGACACTTTAAGACATTTAAGACATTTAAGACATTTAAGAGACTTTAAGAAACGTAAAAGTTTTGTAAAGTTTCCAACGGGCCGTGGTTCAGAGGAGCGGTGGCTCTTCGTCGTGGTCGTTCCTCTTCGTCGTGGTTGTTCCTCTTCGTCGTTGCTCTGCGTCGTAGTCGTTCCTCTTCGTCGTGGTCGTTGCTCTTCGTCGTGGTCGTTCCTCTTCGTCGTGGTTGTTCCTCTTCGTCGTTGCTCTGCGTCGTAGTCGTTCCTCTTCGTCGTGGTCGTTGCTCTTCGTCGTGGTCATTCTGCTTCGTCGTGGTCGTTCCTCTTCGTCGTGCTCTGACGGAGCGGCGTGACGTCTCGTTGCTCAGCTGGTTTTTCGGTGACATTTGAAGAGTTGGAGATTTGGTTTTTACCAAACCGCCTCTGGACATCCACTCAGTCGCCATGGTAACAGCTGTTAATAGGCCTCTTATCTTCCTCTTGTTCATCTTCCTCTTGTTCATCTTCATCTTGTTCATCTTCCTCTTGTTCATCTTCATCTTGTTCAAGGTGCTTTCCTTTGGTATTAATATTAATACTTTAGGAGGAGAGACGTTCTGAAGTGTAACGATGGTGTAGGACAGGGCTATTCAACTTCAGTAGCAAGTGGGCCGAATAAGAAAATCACGGGGGGTGTGAGGGCCGCACAGAATATTGATAAAATAATGGCTAAAAATGAAAAACAGTAATGTATATTTCCACAGGTAAACAGTCACACACGAAAATGCGTCGGTATTGTGTGGCAAAAGTGTTGCGAACAAGCATCACTATAAACATGTTTCAAAGTGTAAATATCCGCTCAAGGTAACCAGTTGTTTCAGATCCCTTCAACCAAACTATTCCCATGAAAACATAAGAAATGTGACTTAATACATCAATATATAAATTACTTAAGCTGAAACTATTATCTGGTGGCGCAGCGCACAGATTGCATGTTTTTCAGTGCAGACTCCTTTTGCGTGAAAGGGATCGAAACCAGGTCGGGCGATCTTTTTATTTTTATTTTTTCGAAAATGTATTTCTTCATCCGTTGCTGTGATGCACTGCTCACTTATACAATCGTAATCGCCGAAATGGATATGAACGGTGGCTTGAAGATCTCCAGCAATATGTTTGTGAATGTGTGACGAATCTGGTGAGTGAGACAGAGCCCCGCTGCAGATGTGAAGAGAACACAACGCACGCACTCGTAGGGAAACCAGTAGGTTTGAAAACCAGTAGGGGTGTAACACCGGCAACCAACACGGGTGCGTAACATAAAGATGTAACCATACAGGTTTGGTTGAGGCAACAGTGAAACTCAATGGCTCTGGGTTAGATGTCTCAATGTATAAAAGAGGCGTGTCCGTCAGTTTTATTTTTTCTTACCAAGCTATACTGATTTGCAGGCAGTCTTGCGGGCCGTAGTTAAACTCAAACGGGCCGTATCCGGCCCGCGGGCCGCTAGTTGAATAGGCCTGGTGTAGGAGGTGGGAGGAGTAGATTACATAACAGGAACATCAGCTCTCACATGGAGGAGAAGAGATGTAACAAGAACGTTGAATGTCTATGCTTCATGTGTTAGAGCTGCATTCTCTCTACTGACCACCAGGGGGCGACTCCTCTGGTTGTATAGAAGTCTATGCTGTATAGAAGTCTATGCTTCATATTAATACTCACATTCATATTAATACTCACATTCCTCGAGGCACCGGTCGAGGAGGTGGAGTAGCAGCCATCTTTGAATCGAGCCTATTAATTAATCCTCAACCAAAATTACACTACACCTCATTTGAAAGCCTTGTTCTTTGTCTTTCACATCCAACCTGGAAAACACTACAGCCAATTCGATTTGTGATTCTGTACCGGCCACCAGGTCCATATTCAGAGTTTATATCTGAATTCTCAGAATTTATATCAAGTTTGGTTCTTAAAACCGATAAAGTTATTATTGTTGGAGATTTTAATATCCATGTGGATGTTGATAATGATTGCCTTAGTGCTGCATTCATCTCCTTGTTGGACTCGATTGGCTTCTGTCAGAGAGTACAGAAACCCACTCACAGCTTTGGCCACACTTGATCTTGTTCTTACTTATGGCGTGCTGACATTGAGCATTTGAACGTCTTCCCACAGAATCCTCTTCTGTCAGACCACAACCTCATAACTTTTGAATTTATACTACGGTGTACTCCGTTAGTCAAAAGTTTCTACACTAGATGTCTAACTGATAGTGCTGTAGCTAAATTTAAAGAAGCGATTCCTTCTGTATTTGATTCGATACCACGTCTCAATATAACAGAGGACTCCTGGTCTAACTTTAGTCCGTCCCAGATTGATCATCTTGTTGACAGTGCCATAGGCTCTCTGAGAATGACACTGGACTATGATTCATGTGTTAGAGCTGCATTCTCTCAACTGACCACCAGGTGGTGACTCCTCTGGTTGTATAGAAGTCTATGATTCATGTGTTAAAGCTGAATTATCTCTCCTGGCCACCAGGGGGCGACTCTTCTGGTTGTATAGAAGTCTATGCTTCATGTGTTGAAGCTGCATTCTCTCTCCTGACCACCAGGGGGCGACTCCTCTGGTTGTATAGAAGTCTATCCTTCATGTGTTAGAGCTGCATTCTCTCTACTGACCACCAGGGGGCGACTCCTCTGGTTGTATAGAAGTCTATGCTTCATGTGTTGAAGCTGCATTCTCTCTCCTGACCACCAGGGGGCGACTCCTCTGGTTGTATAGAAGTCTATCCTTCATGTGTTAGAGCTGCATTCTCTCTACTGACCACCAGGGGGCGACTCCTCTGGTTGTATAGAAGTCTATGCTTCATGTGTTAGAGCTGCATTCTCTCTACTGACCACCAGGGGGCGACTCCTCTGGTTGTATAGAAGTCTATGCTTCATGTGTTAGAGCTGCATTTTCTCTCCTGACCACCAGGGGGTGACTCCTCTGGTTGTATAGAAGTCTATGATTCATGTGTTAAAGCTGCATTCTCTCAACTGACCACCAGGGGGTGACTCCTCTGGTTGTATAGAAGTCTATGATTCATGTGTTAAAGCTGAATTATCTCTCCTGGCCACCAGGGGGCGACTCCTCTGGTTGTATAGAAGTCTATGCTTCATGTGTTGAAGCTGCATTCTCTCTCCTGACCACCAGGGGGCTCCTCTGGTTGTATAGAAGTCTATATAATGACTCTCTACGACCTCATTAGTGAGAATACGTTGACTCTCCGTCCGGATGTTTCTGATGTCAAATGTCTCTGTTGCTGCTCATCGTCAAGGTGACGGCGGGGTAACCGTGGTAACGGTCTAGAGGATGTGAAAGGTGCAACATGTCTTTATTTGTCTCTAAAGATTCTGACACTAAAGTGTTAATCTAAGAGCTCTTTCATCACACTAAGAAACAATAGAGAAGAAGAAGAAGAAGGAGGAGGAGGAGGAGGAGGAGGAGAAGAAAGTGAAGGAGAAGAAGAAGAAGGAGGAGGAGAAGAAAGAGAAGGAGAATGAGAAGAAGAAGAAGGAGTAGGAGAAGAAGAAAGAGAAGGAGAAGAAGAATGAGAAGAAGAAGAAGAAGAAGGAGGAGGAGAAGAAGAAGAAGGAGGAGGAGGAGAAGAACAAGAAGACAAAGGAGGAGGAGGTGGAGGAGGAGAAGAAGAAGAAGATGAAGGAGGAGGAGGAGGAGAAGAAGAAGATACATCATCTTCTAAATGAACACAGTCTTATTAACATTCATATTATTTCTGCTCAGCATTCATTCATAATGTTTGAGTCTTTGATTAAAAACAGAATAAAGTGACGTAATGAAGGTGCAGTACACCTCCCCTCCTCCGGGCGGCGCAGTGAGACGAGCAGATCGGTAACGCTGCGTGGACTCACGACACCATGACGCCCCCGGTGGCCACAGCCTGGAACTGACTCCAGGAGGCAGGAGGAGGTTCTCTAAAGAGGTTCTCCCTGATATGAACATCACCGCTGTGGGACTAATAACGGCTACCCCCCCCCCCACACACACACACACATTTCACTCCCCCCCCCCCCCCGCTGGTCGTGGTTATTGATGTTGTCGTGCAGCTATATTTGGGTTTGTTTGCCGCTAAGAGGTTAAAACTAATGCAGAATGTGTCGAGCCGTGATCAGGATATGACGATGTCACCGTTACGCCGTGAGGAGGAGACGACCTCGTTAAACGCCGAGTCGCTCCAGGAACGCGGCCTTTGTGGAAATAATGGCTGCCTAATGGTGTCAGTGATACCTCCGTGTTTATGGAGGCAATTGCCTTTAGTTTAATATTCATAATGACATAATAACACAATTACGACACGCGAGCGCTATGCCGCCTCCCACTAGTTCATTCAGGTCTGGTATGTTTACATAAATGTATTATACACACGTTATCATGAGAGTGGCTGGCAATGGAGGTTGTATAGAAGTCTATGCTTCACGTGTTAAAGCTGCATTCTCTCTCCTGGCCACCAGGGGGCGACTCCTCTGGTTGTATAGAAGTCTATGTTTCATGTGTTGAAGCTGCATTCTCTCTCCTGACCACCAGGGGGTGACTCCTCTGGTTGTATAGAAGTCTATATAGTGACTCTGCTTCTCTTGATGTATTCCCTCAGTAAACATGAGTTTATGTCTCAGTCTCTAGTCTCTAGTCTTCTTCTATACAGCATGATGTCATCATTTATACTTTATGGTCTGTAGAGTCAACAGACCATGAAGCAGGGGGCGCTTTAGGGGCGGGGCTTAATGTGATTGACAGGTCTCTACTCCACTTTGATTTTAACAATAATATAACATTACAATATGTTGAATAATAGTATGTACACATGTTTTTATTCATATTTTTTTGCCTATTGGGTGGAATATTTAAAAAATATATATTCTATGCATCATATTATATTTACATATATTTATATATATATATGTTTATATATACATATATAATATACATATAGAAATTCATTCAGCTTAAAATGTGCTCATTCAAGCGTCGAGTCGCTCCTCCTCCTCTCGCCTCATCAGGCAAGCGGATAGGACAAAAACAGGAGTGTGTGTGTGTGTGTGTGTGTGAGTGTTTGTGTGTGTGAGTGTGTGTGTGTTTGCATGTGTGTGTGTGTGTGTGTGTGAGTGTTTGTGTGTGTGAGTGTGTGTGTGTGTGTCTGAGTGTGTGTGTTTGTGTGTTTGTGTGTGTGTGTGTATGTGTGTGTGTGTGTGTGTGTGTGTGTGTGTGTGTGTGTGTGTGTGTGTGTGTGTATGAGTATATAACAGCAGCCAGTCGGAGGAGAGAGAGGGAAAGACCACAGCCTCCTGAGTGACGCTCCTCCTGCTCCCGCGCGGCTCCGATCCGTCGCGTTCCCGCCGACTCACCTTTCCTCTTCGCTCCTTCCTCCTCCTCTTCCTCACACCTCTTTTCTTCTTCTTCTTTTTACTTATTAACCGAAGCGGAGGGACGAGAGGAGGCTCGTCGGACCGAGAGTCACGGCGGCGGCGGCAGATCTCGGAAGATAACATTTTATTTTGTCGCTGACCGGGACGAGTATTATTCATACGATGGGATAAATTAAAAAAACGGACCAAAAAACCCAACCGGATCCAGTTTGACCATGAACGCCACGGGGGACGACGGGCTCCTCCTCGGCTTCCGCAACCGGAGCCGAGCCTCGGGCGCCGCCCCCTCGCCGGCCCTCGGGGGCCGCGCCCCCTCCCCCGCGGGGTGCTCCGAGCAGCTGCCGATCTCCACCGAGGTCTTCCTCGCCCTGGGCGTGGTCAGCCTGCTGGAGAACGTCCTGGTGGTCGCCGCCATCGCCAAGAACAAGAACCTCCACTCGCCCATGTACCTCTTCATCTGCAGCCTCGCCGTGGCCGACATGCTGGTCAGCGTGTCCAACGCCTCCGAGACCGTGGTCATCGCGCTCATCGACGGCGGCGGCCTCGCCGTCCCCGCGCCGCTCGTCAAGAGCCTGGACAACGTGTTCGACTCGCTGATCTGCAGCTCGCTGCTGGCGTCCATCTGGAGCCTGCTGGCCATCGCCGTGGACCGCTACGTCACCATCTTCTACGCGCTGCGCTACCACAGCATCGTGACGCTGCGGCGCGCCCTGCTGGCCGTCGGCGGCATCTGGACGTGCTGCGCGGCGTGCGGCGTCCTCTTCATCGTGTACTCGGAGAGCGCCGCGGTGCTCGTCTGCCTCATCGCCATGTTCTTCGCCATGCTGGCGCTCATGGCCTCGCTGTACGTGCACATGTTCCTGCTGGCGCGGCTGCACGTGAGGCGCATCGCGGCGTTGCCCGGCAACGCGCCGGTCCGCCAGCGGGCCAACATGAAGGGCGCCGTCACGCTCACCATCCTGCTCGGCGTGTTCGTGGTGTGCTGGGCGCCGTTCTTCCTGCACCTCGTCCTCATGCTCGCCTGCCCCAGGAACCCGTACTGCGCCTGCTTCATGTCGCACTTCAACATGTACCTCATCCTCATCATGTGCAACTCCGTCATCGACCCCGTCATCTACGCCTTCCGGAGCCGGGAGATGAGGAAGACCTTCAGGGAGATCTGCTGCTGCTCGCACGGCCTGCTGTGTGTGTGAGGGGGCGGGGCCTTGAGGTCTTCATCCGTCAGTCGAAGGGGGGGGAGGTCTTCATCCGTCAGTCGAAGGGGGAGGTCTCCATCCGTCAGTCGAAGGGGGGAGGTCTTCATCCATCAGTCGAAGGGGAGGTCTTCATCCGTCAGTCGAAGGGGAGGTCTTCATCCGTCAGTCGAAGGGGGTCTTCATCCATCAGTCGAAGGGGAGGTCTTCATCCGTCAGTCGAAGGGGGTCTTCATCCATCAGTCAAAGGGGAGGTCTTCATCCGTCAGTCGAAGGGGGGTCTTCATCCGTCAGTCGAAGGGGAGGTCTTCATCCATCAGTCGAAGGGGAGGTCTTCATTCGTCAGTCGAAGGGGGGGGGCTTTGAGGTCTTCATCCGTCAGTCGAAGGGGGGGGGGAGGTCTTCATCCGTCAGTCGAAGGGGAGGTCTTCATCCGTCAGTCGAAGGGGGGTCTTCATCCATCAGTCGAAGGGGAGGTCTTCATCCGTCAGTCGAAGGGGGGTCTTCATCCGTCAGTCGAAGGGGAGGTCTTCATTCGTCAGTCGAAGGGGAGGTCTTCATCCGTCAGTCGAAGGGGAGGTCTTCATTCGTCAGTCGAAGGGGGGGGCATCCGTCAGTCGAGGGGGGCTTTCATCCGTCAGTCGAAGGGGAGGTCTTCATCCATCAGTCGAAGGGGAGGTCTTCATCCATCAGTCGAGGGGGGTCTTCATCCGTCAGGGGGGGTCTTCATCCGTCAGTCGAAGGGGAGGTCTTCATCCATCAGTCGAGGGGGGTCTTCATCCGTCAGTCGAAGGGGGGTCTTCATCCGTCAGTCGAAGGGGGTCTTCATCCATCAGTCGAAGGGGAGTTCTTCATCCGTCAGTCGAAGGGGAGGTCTTCATCCGTCAGTCGAAGGGGGTCTTCATCCGTCAGTCGAAGGGGTCTTCATCCGTCAGTCGAAGGGGGGTCTTCATCCGTCAGTCGAAGGGGGTCTTCATCCATCAGTCGAAGGGGAGGTCTTCATCCATCAGTCGAAGGGGAGGTCTTCATCCATCAGTCGAAGGGGGTCTTCATCCGTCAGTCGAAGGGGAGTTCTTCATCCGTCAGTCGAAGGGGGTCTTCATCCATCAGTCGAAGGGGAGGTCTTCATCCATCAGTCGAAGGGGGTCTTTATCCGTCAGTCGAAGGGGGGTCTTCATCCGTCAGTCGAAGGGGAGGTCTTCATCCATCAGTCGAAGGGGGGTCTTCATCCGTCAGTCGAAGGGGGAGGTCTTCATCCATCAGTCGAAGGGGAGGTCTTCATCCGTCAGTCGAAGGGGAGGTCTTCATCCGTCAGTCGAAGGGGAGGTCTTCATCCATCAGTCGAAGGGGGTCTTCATCCGTCAGTCGAAGGGGAGGTCTTCATCCATCAGTCGAGGGGGGTCTTCATCCGTCAGTCGAAGGGGGGGGAGGTCTTCATCCGTCAGTCGAAGGGGGGAGGGTCTTCATCCGTCAGTCGAAGGGGGGAGGGTCTTCATCCGTCAGTCGAAGGGGGGGGGTCTTCATCCGTCAGTCGAGCCCCGAGCTGATGATGATTGATGAGAAGGGCGGGGGGGGGGGGGGCGTTTACAGACGCCTTGTAATATAGAGAACATGAAGGTGACATCTGGAACCGAAAACGGTTCTTCAGAGGGATGCCACAGAGGAACCGTTTCTGGTTCCACAAAGAACCTTTCAAACCATGGTTCTGTAAAGAACCATGTCCTTAAAGATTTCTTTAAATAACGGATAACGATGTCTCAAAGAACCTTAAAAACATGGTTCTTAAAGGCACCATATATGGTTCCACAGAGAACATTTCAAACCAGGGTTCTTCAAGTAACCATTTCCTTAAAGAGTTCTTCAAATAACGTCTCAAAGAACCTTAGAAAAGTGTTCTTTAAGGAACAATTTCCTTAAAGAGTTCTTCAAAGAACCCATAAATGTGTCTTAAAGAACCTACACATTTTTTCTCTCTCTAAGGCACCATTTATGGTTCCATAAAGAACCTTTCAAACCAGGGTTCTTTAAAGAACCATTTCCTTAAGGAGCTCTTCAAAGAACCTATAAATGTGTCTCAAAGAACCTTAATAAAATGGTTCTTTAAGGCCCCATTTATGGTTCCTAAAACAACCTTTCAAACCAGGGTTAATTAAAGAACCTATAAAGGTGCCTCATACAAAAAGGTTCTTCAGTAGGTGATGGTTCTGCGTAGAACCACAAAGCCTTTAAAGAACCATATATGGATATTTATCGTCTCTCCATCAGCTCGTATCCAGACGTTCACTTCAGAGACTACGCTCAATCTGTTCTGTCGTGTGGTTCAAAGACCCTGAAGGCACCACGTGACCCGATGATGGGATTCAAATGTCACGCGTGGCGCAGCAGAACAGAAACGCCAGAGTACTCGGTATACAGAGTACTTGGTGAGCAGAGTACTTAGTAATCAGAGTACTTGGTAAACAGAGAACTTGGTATACAGAGAACTTGGTAAACAGAGTACATGATAAACAGAGTACTTGGTAATCAGAGTACTTGGTAAACAGAGTACATGGTAAACAGAGTACTTAGTAATCAGAGTACATGGTAAACAGAGTTCTTGGTAAACCGAGTACTTAGTAATCAGAGTACTTGGTAAACAGAGTACTTGGTAATCAGAGTACTTGGTAAACAGAGTACATGGTAAACAGAGTACTTAGTAATCAGAGTACATGGTAAACAGAGTACTTGGTAATCAGAGTACATGGTAAACAGAGTACTTGGTAAACCGAGTACTTAGTAATCAGAGTACTTGGTAAACAGAGTACATGGTAAACAGAGTACTTAGTAATCAGAGTACTTGGTAAACAGAGTACAGAGTACTTGGTATACAGAGTACTTGGTAATCAGAGTACTTGGTAAATAGAGTACTTGGTAATCAGAGTACTTGGTGAGCAGAGTACTTGGTAATCAGAGTACTTGGTAAACAGAGTACTTGGTAAACAGAGTACTTGGTAATCAGAGTACTCGTTGTGTGTTTTATTTTTTCAATGCAAACAAATGCAAAAAGAAAACTGTGACTTTTACTTTTCGTTGGTTCCATCTTGAAGGAGATAAACGCTTTAATGTTGGGGAACCTTCTCTTCTTCTCTTCTTCTCTTCTTCTCTTTCCTCTCTTCTTCTCTTTCCTCTTCTCTCTTCCTTCTTCTTCTCTCTTCTCTCTCTTCTCTTCTCTTCTCTTCTCTTCTTCTCTTCTTCTCTTTCCCTCTCTTCCTCTTCTCTCTTTCCTCTCTTCTCTTCTTCTCTCTTCTTCTCTTCTTCTCTTCTTCTCTTTCCTCTCTTCTTCTCTTTCTTCTCTTTCCTCTCTTCTTCTCTTCTTCTCTTTCTTCTCTTTCCTCTCTTCTTCTCTTCTCTTTCTTCTCTTCGTTCTCTTTCCTCTCTTCTTCTCTTTCTTCTCTTTCCTCTCTTCTTCTCTTTCCTCTCTTCTTCTCTTTCTTCTCTTCGTTCTCTTTCCTCTTTCTTCTCTTTCTTCTCTTTCTTCTCTTTCTTCTCTTTCCTCTCTTCTTCTCTTTCTTCTCTTTCTTCTCTTCGTTCTCTTTCCTCTCTTTCTTCTCTTCGTTCTCTTTCCTCTTTCTTCTCTTTCTTCTCTCTTTCTTCTCTTTCCTCTCTTCTTCTCTTTCCTCTCTTTTTCTCTTTCCTCTCTTCTTCTCTTCCTTCTCTTTCGCTCTCCTGAGTTCCTGCAGCTCGTTTCTAAATGGACTCCACTTTGTGCTGAGCAGGTTTTTTTCCGATGTGATTTCAATCGGCTGAGATCGAACTGAACGGATCTGGAAACAAGAGCACAAAGAAAAGAGAACAATGGACCTCGCTCACGCCGCCGCCTGCAGGCCGCGGGGCGTCGGTGCAGGACGCAGAATGTACAGACAATATAACTCCAGAGAAGAAATGTATTTCATGACGTGGAGATCAACAAACTGCCGGTTCACGTCTCAGGAACACAAGTCGGAACATGCAGCGTGTTCTCAGTGTTTGGCTCCGATCTCCTGGCGGCCTTTTTGTGGCCCCTGTGCCTCTGCTTTCCCCCCCCCTCCCCTCCTTTTTGAAGCAGAGCCGCCAAAAAAAGAGATTTGCATCGCGGCGCCGACAGAAAGCTCCTCGGCGTGAGATCGACGAGCAGAAACAGACCCGACCTGCCGCTTCACGCCGAAAAGCTCCCGCGAATTTGTTGTGCGCGTCAATATTTGTGTACTTTTGCACACGTGTGTTGCTCTCACGCTCAACATGTATGTGCGACCTCACGGAGATCTATTTCAATCGTATTTATTGAACTGAATGTATTTCCACGTGTGTGTCGTGTTGTTGTTTTCTGGCCTTGAAGAGCGACGGTCTTTATGTGTTTGTGGTATTTTCAATATCGCCTTATTTATTATTTATTTCAACAACAATTTAAAAAGTGGCATTTTTTTCAAAGCTCGTGAATTACACAAGAAAACCCACTCAAGGCTTCGCCGGTTGTTTGGTGAACGTGTGTGTGACCGCGTGTGTGCGACCGCGTGTGTGCGACCGCGTGTGTGTGACCGGGCATCACTCTGTGAATCGCTGCTGCAAACGCAACTTCAATAAATCGTGCAACATGCAACCGCTCTGTGGCGTCAGCGTTCCTCTTTAAGCTTCGCACTGAGACCCCTGGGTTGACCTTTGACCTCAACGGGAAGAAACACACACGGTTCATCACACTTTAAAACAACATCACGCTCGGGAACAAAGATGCAAATTGAATGTATATATTTCATTTATTTGTATTATTTTATTATTTTATATTTTAATGTTTTTAATATTTTTAATATTTTAAATATTTTAATATTTCTTTGAATTTGATTATTGTATAAAACATTTATTGTCATATAATATAATTATATGACGAGGAAAGTTGTATTATTGTTGTAAGGTTCTGTTCTGTGTCTCCTCTGTGTCTACTGTGTCTCCTTGATTGTTTCATTCCTTGCACCTGTCCTCAGCCACTCTCGTCTCGTTACCGTCTCATGTCGTACACCTGTTTCCATGCCCTACACCTGTTTCCCTGCCGTACACCTGTTTCCATGTCGTACACCTGTTTCCATGTCGTACACCTGTTTTCCCCCCTATATATTGTGCCACTCTTTCTCTTGTCTGTGGTTGGATTGTTGTCTTTTTCCCGTCGTCCCGTCTGTCGTATCTGACCCTGCCTGCCTGCCCTGAACCCCGATTCTCTGCCTGCCCCGTTTTGGACTTTTTTTTTTGTGTGTGGAAACTTGTGACTCATTAAAGAGCATCTTTGTGTTAATCTACACTAAGTCCTCAATTCCTCTGTGCATGAGCTCCTGCACCTCGCTACCTGTGACGTTAGCCTTGACAATTGTATAATTATATTGCAGTATATTTTCATCTACTGTATAATATCAGTTTATACGAAACCTACAAGTCAGCGCTCAAGGTTCAAGAATCATATGACATGCCTCGAGTTGGGGTTTGAACCTACGAAGTCCAAAACAACAACCTGGTGTGTAAACAAAAACCTGCCTGAGTGGCGATTCTGCCTGTCTGTGATTGGACCCCGAGGGCCGGATCAATGAGTGTCTCCTGACTGTTGGGTAACGAGAAGCTGAAGACATGAATATTAGACTTCTCTCAATTCGGCATCCTGAGAATCTCCAGACGGTCCGGACGTCTGTTTCTGACCTGTACCTTTGAGAATAAACTAAATACTCTTAAAGTGCAGTGTCTCTCGAGCGATCCTTTCTTCATCATCAATTCCATCATCATCCTCCGGCTGGCAAGAAGATACGACATTTTAACAAGAAAAGTGGTATTATTGTATAACTGTGACAATCGAGAAACTGAAGTTTATGCGCTAGAAAAAATAGCGACAGGGTTTTTCAATAACAGTGAATAATTTAAACTGAAATCGAAAAACATTTCTAACACTAGGAAAACAACAACAACTTTGGACAATATTTGCTGCGTGCATTCATAATACATGGGAAGCATCTGTGTGATAAATAGAGACTTATTTATGATGCATTTCATAACATCTTCTGGCGGTGATGGATTCTGCAGCAACGGAGCAGAAGACAGGAAGTGGATTAAATGAATACATTTTAATGTTGGAGGAAACTGAGACGTTCTATCTATTTATATTTTTATTTCTGTGACGCACTCAAAGCCGGAAAAAACATTCATTTGATTAAATCCAGCAGAACGGACTGAGAGTGAAATATGAAAACAGAAATCCTGATTCCATCGTCTCGGTTTGTTGATTTTATTATTCACTAAATAAAACAGAGAGAATGAAAAGTTAGCATCACAGAGGAGAGACTTCAACCTCTCTCTCATCTTTTACCCTCTCTCTCTCTCATCTTTTACTCTCTCTCTCATCTTATACCCTCTCTCTCATCCTTTACCCTCTCCCTCTCTCTCTCTGTCATCCCTCTCTCTCTCATCTTTTACCCTCTCCCTCTCTCTCTCTCATCCTTTACCCCTCTCTCTCATCTTTTACATTACATTACATTACATTACATGTCATTAAGCAGACGCTTTTATCCAAAGCGACTTACAATAAGTGCATTTCAACCGAGAGTACAAACTAAGAACAACAAGAATACAGGAAGTAACATTTCCTCAACATAGTCGAACTACTAAAGTACCATAAGTAAGTGCTATCTAAGTGCCACTGAAGTGCAAATCTGTGTTTTAATCCAGATATAGTCTAAAGGTGTGTTTTCAGTCTCCGACGGAAGATGTAGAGACTTCCTGCTGTCCTGATGTCAGTGGGGAGCTCGTTCCACCACTGAGGAGCCAGGACAGCAAACAGTCTGGATTTCGAGTGATTAGCTCGAGGTGCAGGAGGCACAAGTCGATTGGCGGTTGCCGAGCGGAGCGAACGTGCCGGGGTGTACGGTGTGACCATATCCCGGATGTAGACGGGGCCCGATCCGTTCAGAGCACGGTACGCCAGAACCAGTGTTTTGAAGCGGATGCTGCTCCACCGGTAACCAGTGGAGAGAGCGGAGGAGCGGAGTGGTGTGGGTGAACTTCGGGAGGCTGAAGACCAGTCGAGCTGCTGCATTCTGGATGAGCTGCAGAGGTCGGATGGCCTTAGCAGGTAGACCAGCCAGGAGGGAGTTGCAGTAGTCGAGGCGTGAAATGACCAGAGCCTGGACCAGAACCTGGACCAGAACGTGTGCCGCCTTCTGAGTAAGAAGAGGACGTATTCTCCTGATGTTGTGCAGCATGGACCTACAGGAACGCGTCGTCTCAGCGATGTTGGCCGTCAGGGAGAGTTGACCGTCTAGTGTCACCCCGAGGTTCCTGGCAGTCGGGGTAGGGGCCAACACTGAGCTGTTGAAGGTGGTAGTCAGGTCATGGGTGGGGAGCCTTTCCCTGGAAGGAATAGTAGCTCGGTCTTGTCAGGGTTGATTTTCAGGTGGTGAGCAGACATCCACTGAGAGATGTCGGTCAGACAGGCAGAGATTCTGCTACCTGTGTTTCGGCCGGTGGAAACGAGAAGATCAGTTGGGTGTCATCAGCATAGCTATGGTAGGAGAAGCCATGCGAACGAATGACAGAGCCGAGATAATTAGTGTACAGAGAGAAGAGGAGGGGACCCAGGACGGAGCCTTGAGGAACCCCAGTAGTGAGAGGAAGAGGAGGGGACCCAGGATGGAGCCTTGAGGAACCCCATAGTGAGAGGAAGAGGAGGGGACCCAGGACGGAGCCTTGAGGAACCCCATAGTGAGAGGAAGAGGAGGGGACCCAGGAGGGAGCCTTGAGGAACCCCAGTAGTGAGAGGAAGAGGAGGGGACCCAGGATGGAGCCTTGAGGAACCCCATAGTGAGAGGAAGAGGAGGGGACCCAGGATGGAGCCTTGAGGAACCCCATAGTGAGAGGAAGAGGAGGGGACCCAGGACGGAGCCTTGAGGAACCCCAGTAGTGAGAGGAAGAGGATCAGACACAGATCCTCTCCACGTTACCCGGTAAGTGCGGTCGTTAAGGTAGGAAGAGAAAAGAGCGAGAGCAGTGCCTGAGATCCCCTGAGATCCCTCTCTCTCTCTCTCTCTCTCATCCTTTACCCCCTCTCTCTCATCTTTTACTCTCTCTCATCCTTTACCCTCTCTCTCTCTCTACCCCTCTCTCTCATCTTTTACGCTCTCTCTCTCTCTCTCTCATCCTTTACCCCCTCTCTCTCTCTCATCATTTACCCTCTCTCTCTCATCCTTTACCCCTCTCTCTCTCTCATCATTTACCCTCTCTCTCTCATCCTTTACCCCTCTCTCTCTCTCTCTCTCATCATTTACCCTCTCTCTCTCATCCTTTACCCCTCTCTCTCTCTCATCTTTTACCCTCTCTCTCATCTTTTACTCTCTCTCTCATCTTATACCCTCTCTCTACCCCTTTATCTCTCTCTCATCATTTACCCTCTCCCTCTCTCATTCTCTCTACTTTTACCCTCTCTCTCTCTCTCGTCCTTTCTCCCTTTCTCTCGCTTCTTAGGAAAGTGGTTTGTATCATTTTGTGCAGAGGCAGCCCCCTCCCCCCCCCCCTCCCCCCGGGATGTGATGACCTTTCCTCCCCCGGACTAATGCGAGGTGCCGAGAGCTGGTGCAGGTGCACGGCTCAGTGTCTGACTCCAAAGGCTCTTGGGGGGGGGGGGGGGTCTCATTATCATCCCTCGCCTTCCAGCTGAGGGTACACCGCAGTCACACCGGCCTTCCCCACCGGTGTTTATGAGCATGAACACTAGTAACCTGAATGTAACTCGTGGTTACGATGGGGGGTTGTCATCGGCAATTTGCAATCAAATTACAGTAATAGTGTTGGAGTTTCAGGACAGCGACACACCACCTGGACGACACTCACTGGAAGAAAATAGAGGTAGACTTCTACGTTACATTTATTAGCGTTTTATTCAGAAATCAGGATACAAGTAGACATCATGCATGGACCCCCCTCCGGCTGGTACCTAGAGTATTCAGACCAGAGAGAGGCCCTTAACAGAGGGCGCGACGGTTTAAATAGCCATCAAGGCCAGTTCTAATTGGTCAGGAGGTAAAGAGGATGGTGTCTTCTCATTGGTTCTTGTTCCTCTGCTTCCATCGTTGTCGCTCCTTCATTGGTTCTTGTGGCCAGCCAATGAATTCATATGTTTGTAGAGAAGTGTGAGAAGGAAGAAGTAAGTAATTTATTTTCCAGAGAGTTGATTTACTTGGTTCCTCCCTTTGAAGCTGTCTTTCACTCCTCTCTGGGGGTCTTATCAGTGATGGGATGGGGCCTGGATCTTCCCAGAAGGTCGTTCAGACAAAGGGCCTATTCCCATGTGAGAGTAGATGAGAGTGTGAGAGGGGTCAATGAGGGGCCATAAATGACTGAAGGAGACTAATGGCCGCATCTGGACCCTTCCTTATCTACCTGCCAAGGTGAGGTAAGGACTGTGACTGCTCTTTCTAACCTATGAGTATACTGAGCCTCTTTGTTGGTGACCACTTCCGGAATGTGTGGATGTGGAGGAGGGGGGCTCACAAAACCTCACCAAGTGTCACTGTTATCTTTCTTTAGATCAGTCAGGCACCAGAGTGCTCCGCTGGAGATTTTAACTTCCATTCAGCTGTTAAAAGCCCCCTAAGGCTGCCCGACATGATTGACGCGTTGGGCAGAGTTGTTGGCACTCAGACTTTGGCATTAAACCGTCAGAATGACAACATCGTGGAGAAGCTGATGGCTCTGCAAATGAAATTGGATCGATTTGAAATCCTATTGGCAAACGGGAGGAAAATGGAGGAATAGTGGGTGCGCAAAATTGAATTGCAGCTACTGGAAGACCAAACAATCCCAATCTTATCTGCTTTCGGTTCCCTCTACCAGGACGGGCCTTGGCCAAGGCCGTGACTGGAACAACAACTCCCCCGAAGATCACTGAAGCGAGACTCTCTCTCATTCCCTTCCCCCTATCCACAGACACCTGTGGTTGTTTTCTCCCCAGGACCCTTCAAGGCCATCTCCATGGCAACGACCATCTTGTGGACTGAGAACTTTGTCTGTTGTGGACTGGGGGAGGACGATACATCAGGCCACTTACACACACAACCATCACACTGAAAAAGCACTCACTACCCCCCCCCCCCATCCCACGCCTTCGCCTGCTTTGCCCCCCCAGGGTGACAGGACGGGGTCTGCGTCCGGCGCCGTGACGGCGAAGGACCGGGCTGGCTGCTTGTCGGTGCTGGTTACCTTCTGCCCCAAATGGCGGGGCTAACGCCCAGTCTTTGGATTACCTCCCCTCCCCCCTTCCTACTCGTTGCAAGTCATGTCTAAGATGTATGTGCTTATGTGCAATGGTGTTTTTTGTTTCTCCTGCTCACACTGTACCCTCTAGGGGCATAGTCGGGGGTGGCTTTTCTTTCTCGCCTCTCTTCCCTCATGTTATGCTGTCATCTTTCATCCACCCTTTCCTAGATGGCGCCGCAGACGGCGCCTCGGTGTCTTGGTGCGCGATTCTTGCACCTTCCGCCAAAAAAAGTTCCTCGTTTGTTTGTGAAAACATTCTTTGGCAATAAACCTGTTTCTGATTCTGATTCTGATTCTGATTCCATCTTACACATAATATTTATGCAAACAATACTAGGCTGTGCTAAGCTACAATATATATTCTTTACAAATCCCTCTTTTCACATCCGCTGGATGTGAACCCTTCCTCCGGGAATATTTATTTCCCTCTTTATGCCAGATCTTCATCTTGGCCTGGCCGCACTGAGCGGCTATGTGTCCTGGTCTCCTCGTCCTGTCTTAGCTCTGCCACTTGACGTGAATGAGTCTCCTGAAATATGATCTTTCGTTGCCTAGATTAAGGTCCCATAAGACCTGTAAGATACCTATTTCTCGGGGAGAGAGTCTCTCTCTGTTAGGGATGGAAATAGGGGCGTGGTTTCTGTTATGTGGTACCCCGATCCACCCTCTTAGATCTTCCATCCTAGGGAAGTCAGTAGGTCTGTGTGCGTTAAATCTGTAATGTGCAGGTGTCGAAGGAAAGAGGTGAAATTGAGAGTGGTCAGGCAGGCCTGGGTCTTGTATCCTAGCGGCTGGTGAGTAGCAGGTTGGCATCCTGATAACCAGTTGACGATCCGGTCTCTGCTGCAAATCATCTGCTTCAACCCTGGCTGGGTCAGCGTCGTCTGCTTCATCCTGGTCTGGGTCCTGGAAGTCCTTCTGGTCCTTCTGGTCCTCTGCTCCTCTGCTCCTCTGCTCCTCTGCTCCTCTGGTCCACGTCAGCGTCTCCTCCGGCTGTCGATGGGGTCTTTTATCCGGTGGTCTCGAACTTGATTTCGTCTGGATCGTCCTGGTCAGGCTTGTTGTTCTTCTTCCACTGGTGTCGCATGGGCCCTGGATACGACATGACTCCCATGGGCAGCATCGTGGGTGGTAGATCGTGCTCTTCATTGGCTCCCGACTCCTCTGCCTCCTTCCGGCGTCGAGATATCTGTTGATGAGACCCCGCTATCTCTAATCCCCAGAGTCTTAGACTCAAAATCAGCCAATCCTCACTCAAAGGTGAGTCCAGCCTTTAACACCTAGTGATTAGTTCAAAGTTCCGCTAGAACAATGGAGGGGTCAAATGTCACTAACCCACGGTCAAAATGTCACTTCCGGTCAAGTCACTTAACCAAGTATTTTCACAATAAGTGTCTTCTTTTCTTGCGATTTCTCTCTCTTTTCTGTCTAGTTCTTCTCTCATTTGTCTCTCTCTGTCTCCTTCTTGTCTCCTTTCTGTTCCTGTCTTTCCAACCTTTCTTTGCCTGTCTTTACAACCTTTCTTTTCCTGTCTTTCCTACTTTTCTTTTCCTGTCTTTCCTACTTTTCTTTTCCTGTCTTTGTTATTCTAAGTCACTTCACGTAATTCAACTGGCTTCAATCTATAATATTAACATACAGTCGCTCTCAGGCAACATACATTAAAAACAATATTCTCCCTAATCTTTTCTATTATAATGTCTTTCTATCTGTATTAATTTAAAACACAAGACCTCCGCAGATTTTATCCAAATGAACTATTAATCGGACGGTTTTGGTTTATCTGTTGTCAGTCCCCCAGGACTAAAGGTTTCCAGTCCCGAAAGCTAATGGATTAGGTGTACTTTGGCAGGTTCTTCTCTAAACCTCACATGACTAATCCTACGATAATGGCAAGGGTTAGTCCCATGACTATTAGAACATTTTGGCTCATTCACAACTATTCCTATAGTGGTTTGCGGGGGGACCTTCTAGCAGGGCTATCAGGCTCCCCGAAACACCTACGGAACGACCTCTGTGGCATCAACATTTTTCGATCTGATTGTGTTTCTGTCAATGTTCTTGTTGGACAGGTGGCTGGGGCACAATGTGTCAGGTGGTGTCAAGGTGCCTCTGCCTTACCCTTGACCTGGACCATGTGTGAAGTAACCTCCTTCACTTCGTACAGACCAGTCCACCTAGGCTCAGTCCACTTTCTCTTGTGAACGCTGACCCTGACCCAGTCACCTACTTTTACTTTGGTTGGCTCTGCTGCCTCCTGATCGCTTGTCTGGGCTCGAACAACCTGGTTTGAGAGAGCTTTGGTGAGAGAGAAATTAGAGCTTTTATGCATTCTGAAATTTCAATTTTACAGACATCCAGAGGTGGCATATGACCTCCATCTCTGGGTTATGACCTCCATCTCTGGGTGGCTCTGGCATACTTCTTCCTGTTAACAACTCACTTGGTGACATCTTCCCCCCTGGTACTGCTCTCATGGTCATCAGTACCTAGTGGAAGCGCCTTCGCACATTTTCCTTTTAATAATTTGATTGGCTCTCTCAACCAATCCTTGAGACTGAGGGTGATATACAGACCCAAACTTGTGGGTTATGCCCAGTGCATATCAACTTTCCCCAGCAGTTTGTTGTTAAAATGTGTTCCTTTTGTTGGAGTTGGACAGCGACACACCACCTGGACGACACTCACTGGAAGAAAATAGCGGTAGACTTCTACGTTACATCTATTAGCATTTTATTCAGAAATCAGGATACAAGTAGACATCATGCATGGACCCCCCTCCAGAGCTCTGACCGATGGCCTCAGCGCTGGAGAAAGAGGACCCCGGTTCAAAGTGAGCGGCCATCTTAAATAGCCGAAAAGAACAGTTCTGATTCGTCAGGAGCATAAGGGGGCGGTGTCTTCTCATTGGTTCTTGTTGCCAGCTCCCGCCTCTGCCGTCCCTTCATTGGATGTTGTGGCCAGCTCATGAATGCATGTTAATAGAAGAGGTGAAAAAAGGAAAGAAGTGTGGTAGGCAGCAAGGCGCCTTGTTTGAGGGATGGGGTCTGGATTTACCCAGAAGGCTGTCCAAACAAAAGGGGGGGAAAAAGGCCTGTTCCCATGGTGTGTGTGTGTTGGGTCATAGGAAGAACATGAGAGTTAGGTCAGGGGTGGCATCTGTGTCTGCTTGGGTCAGAGGGAGGAGATGGGTATCAGGTCAGAGGGGACATCTGTGCCTGTCGTTTCTCGGGGGGAGAGGGTACATAGATCAGCCCCGGCGCCAGAATGTCTCTCTTGTAGATGCTCCAACATTCTTTCACCTTCCACTGAAGTGTGGATAAGGAGGAGGGGGCTAACAGAACCCCACCCAGCGTCACTGTTATCTTTCTTTAGACCCGTCAGACACCAGAGTGCTCCGCTGGAGTTTTTAACTTCCATTCAGTGTTTTCCATTTTACACATAATCTATATGCAAACAATACTAAGCTATGCTAAACTATAATATATATTCTTTACACGTTGTCGGACGTGATGCGTCTTGTAACTCTATATCTTAAGTGTGTGCATGTGTGCACTATATGGGATGTGGTCAAACACTAGCAAGTTATGTGTACAGGAGTGGCGGCTCTTCTTCGAATCAGTCGACGTTGAACCCCATCTACTATCACCACAACTATGGAAGGAACACAAATAAGATTACAGCTTTTCATTTATCAAGCATATTTATGATTTCAAAAAATGATTTTTTATGATTCTCTGGGGTCACTGATTCTAAACCTACTGATATCTGATCTATTAGTCTGTAATTGTCTGGCCCTTCTCTATCTACTCTGGCATCAATATAGATTGTTGTGTGCTTCTATCCCTCTTTTGAAATAGGATGGAATTCCTAAATCCGTCCTTTTCAATAATAATAATCTTAATAAACAGTCAACCTCTAGAAGAAGAGAGAAAAAATAAATTAAAAATGCATGTGTCTGTCAAATCAATGCAGGAGAACCATGTCTTGTCTGAACTCACAGCGTCATCATTGTGCTTGGGTAAGGAATGTCGTAATAAGTCGGCCTAATTAGTAAAGAACAGGTTACAAATTTATTTATTGGCCCCAAATCAAGGCCCATTTTCCAGGTTTAGGAAATTAATTAATTAATGTATTCCAGGGAGCCCTCGTCCTCTCCAGTACACCTGCCTATAACAACCATTCTATGGTTTTAAAAAAATATCTGCAGTCTGTTCCATCCTTAGGGGATGCTGGTGACAATTTAATTGGAATCGTACGCGTGTTTTAACTCTATCTCTACGGGAGCTATCGGAATCAGTCACACATCAGTTCACCCTTCAGTCCTAAAAGTGTCTGGAAATAAGTTAAGCATGTTGTCAGTGTCCCCATGATCAGTGTTCTCTCTACTATGTGTGTGGCTAAGCATGTGTCTAAGCATGTGTCTCTAATATTAACTGGACCTCCGATGTGTGTGCAATTCTGTAATGTTCTCAAATGTGGAGTAATGCAAGTGTTCATTTTGTGTGTGTACCCAGTCCGTAGCCTCAACCTCTGCTTTCACCATTGTTCTTCTCTGTGCCTCCACTCTGGACCAACACTGTGATGTGGAGCTGCGGTGTCAACGACTGCATACAATCTGCAACTCTGGTGTTCATTCACCAGCCGCTGCTACTCCTTGCTTCTCTGCATAGATCTCCGAGCCTCCACAGTTGGGTTTTCATGAACCTCAATCTCGTGTTGCAGGCAGTCCCTCGGGATCTCAGATCTCATCTTGTATCAAGGAGGAGTTAAGGGCACAATGTCTTTTGTCCCCTGGTGGCGAGTAGGGATGCAGGACTTTGAACCAAAGTCTCCACCGCTGGCTGTTGTCATGCAGAGGTGTGATGTCATCATCATCTACTCTGTCCCACCGGACGCTTTGCTTCCTGTTCAGTGTCTCTTTAGTCTCCAGTTGAATCATTGGGTGACTAGTGGGCGTGGCACATTTCCGTTCAGTGGATACAGTTCGCTGTCAGCTGTTGGATCTGGGCACGCCTAATTGTGTGTCTCTGGTCCGGGCCTGGTGCCGTGGATCACTATTGCCTTGTGGCTGTGGCTATGTGTTGGGTGCTTGTTATGGCGGGGTTAGACATTATGTGAGTACTGAAGCGGTCCTGACTGAGACTGCTAACCCTGTGGTGGATAAGGACAAGAATTAGCCCAATGTCCAGCCTGACTATAATAAAAAGTTATTAATAATCTTCTAAAGCCTCCGTTGCCCCAGTTGTTACCCCTCTTACTCCTGAACGGGCTTCTTTTATGCATATTATCTCTCTGTTGTGGGCCCCATTTATGGGCTGCTGACCCACCTGTTGCGGGACATAAGGTTTGAGGGAACTAAGCTTGAAGCGGTGCAAACGTGGCTTGCTGTGGCTGTTGATAGATCAGTGCTTATGGATTTGGAGGAGGAGCTGGATACGGACTATACGGGATTTAAGGTCCATGTAGTTGTGCTGCAGTCTGCTGCACCGTGGCTTGTGCCATTTACTTCTGCTTTGGTCAGGTTCATCTTTTCTCTGCTCTGTTTATTTTTATCTATTTGGCGTCTGTCCTGAGCTTCCTAGTCATAGAAGTTCATGTACTTTAGTCCTACTATCCCTTTCAGTTCGGTCTGTATGGTCACAGTCACAGATGATTCTATTGATAACCTAAAAACTGTTCAGTCATGCTATCTTCAAGGAAATCTTCCCTAGTTTGTCGTTCTACAACTCTCTGATTCTACCTAAATAGGCTGCTCCTCCCTCACCATCCAATGGTGGCATCATCATTATCTTAGAAACATCAACCTTTTTCTCAGTTTTTCTTTTATTATTTTTTATCTGAACTGCTAAGAGAGGTGCCTTGTGGCTGGGAAAAACTGCAGTTATGCTTGAAAGGGGTCAAATCTTTAAGAGAGACTGAGGAAAAATTATAATAAAAATATAAAATAGACTATATAATAAAATAATAAAGAGGATCAATTTAAAACTGAATAACCTACAACCTTTGAATTAGAAGTCTCATTCTCTACCGACTGAGCTAGCCGGGCAATTGATCAGTTAATTTAAAGAAAAATTAAAAATTTGGCAAAACAATGCATTTCTTTAAAACATCATTTCAAAAAGTAAAAGATGGTCGCACACTCTACTAATTAATAGTTATCTTCAAAAGGAATTCTTCCGTCACTGTTCTTGCTCTGTTCTGCTCTCAACTTGGCTCGCTCTGGGTGCCTGCAGGGTGGAGAACGGCGCGCGCAGCTAAGTGGGGAGGGGAGGGGCTGCTCTCTTCTGTGAAGGCGCGTGCGCTCCGCGCGGAGACGCGCAGAAGCACACAACTGGTCTCTCCCTCGCAGTGTTTACGTTTCTGCTCTTGTATTTTTTCAGTGTTAAGTGGAGTTACCTCTTTGTTTCTCAGTATCCTCCTCAATCTCAAACTCGTAACTGCTCTTACACATATTACATAATTGCCATACAATGTGTTCTTTACTCGGCTACGTGCCTTTCAGAACAATAAATCCTCATTTATCACTCGTGCAATTCAACAGACCAGAGCTTGCGTTGACACCGTGAGGTTTCGACTTTGCTCTGTTGATTCCACTTTGACAACATTTATTCTCCACCGGTATTCAACATTCATTCACAGTTTTATGCATACACATGTGTTTAATTTCTATGCGGCCCACACTTTGTCGGGTCGTCTTCCAGCCTTGTGGCTGGCCTCAATAAATTTGAGGACTTCTATGCGGCCCTCACTTCGTCGGGGGGTCGACTTCCAGCCTTGTGGCCGGCCTCAGAAAATTTGAGGACTTCTATGCGGCCCTCACTTCGTCGGGGGGTCGACTTCCAGCCTTGTGGCCGGCCTCAGAAAATTTGAGGACTCACTATGCGGCCCACACTTCTGGGTCGTCTTCCAGCCTTGTGGCCGGCCTCAGTAAATTTGAGGACTCACTATGCGGCCCACACTTCTGGGTCGTCTTCCAGCTTTAACCGCTGGCCTCCTGTTGAGGACTCCTAATGCGGGTTCTGTTCATCGAACTCGGCTTCCAGCTTAATCAAACTGGCCTCCTGTTGAGGACTCCTAATGCGGGTTCTGTTTGAACTCGGCTTCCAGCTTAATGAAACTGGCCTCCTGTTGGGGACATTTTATGCCAGGCTGTATCGTGATTTCCCTTTTTACGCTTTATCTTATTTAAATTAATTCAAAAATTTGGCAGTTCCAATACTCACATCCAATACTCCTGATCAAATTTAGAGTGTTCAATTTGACTGATTTTAAATAAACAGGTTCAGTCTTACCTTATTTGGACACCGCGCGGTTTGATCAGTTTCTTGGAGCGGGTCTTAGATCAAGTGGTCCGTCTGGGATCTCAGGTGCTGTCCTCAGGTCTCTGGACCGGTTTTCACAACGATCGCTCTGCTACCATTTGTTGGAGTTGGACAGCGACACACCACCTGGACGACACTCACTGGAAGAAAATAGAGGTAGACTTCTACGTTACATTTATTAGCGTTTCATTCAGAAATCAGGATACAAGTAGACATCATGCATGGACCCCCCTCCGGCTGGTACCTAGAGTATTCAGACCAGAGAGAGGCCCTTAACAGAGGGCGCGATGGTTTAAATAGCCATCAAGGCCAGTTCTAATTGGTCAGGAGGTAAAGAGGATGGTGTCTTCTCATTGGTTCTTGTTCCTCTGCTTCCATCGCTGTCGCTCCTTCATTGGTTCTTGTGGCCAGCCAATGAATTCATATGTTTGTAGAGAAGTGTGAGAAGGAAGAAGTAAGTAATTTATTTTCCAGAGAGTTGATTTACTTGGTTCCTCCCTTTGAAGCTGTCTTTCACTCCTCTCTGGGGGTCTTATCAGTGCAGGGATGGGGCCTGGATCTTCCCAGAAGGTCGTTCAGACAAAGGGCCTATTCCCATGTGAGAGTAGATGAGAGTGTGAGAGGGGTCAATGAGGGGCCATAAATGACTGAAGGAAACTAATGGCCGCATCTGGACCCTTCCTTATCTATCTGCCAAGGTGAGGTAAGGACTGTGACTGCTCTTTCTAACCTATGAGTATACTGAGCCTCTTTGTTGGTGACCACTTCCGGAATGTGTGGATGTGGAGGAGGGGGGCTCACAAAACCTCACCAAGTGTCACTGTTATCTTTCTTTAGATCAGTCAGGCGCCAGAGTTCTCCGCTGGAGATTTTAACTTCCATTCAGTGTTTTCCATCTTACACATAATATTTATGCAAACAATAATAGGCTGTGCTAAGCTACAATATATATTCTTTACAATAGACTCTTCCGGAGGTTAAATACTCCGTCTCGACTCCCACGCCGATGAACTCACTTTAAATGTCAGATTTATCCACAAAGAAATAAACGGTTTGAGCCAATTGAGGTAAAGACAGTAGAATATGTGACGGATTGGAGCCGTTAACGTCACTCTTACGTCATATCTATGGATGTCATGGATGTGTGACGGGAGTCCCGGGGTCGGCCATGACTTGAACATGTCAGTCACTGTGGAGCTTTTATTCCTTCTCTGCAAATAAGTACCGTCGAAAATCGGTTCGCCGCTTGAAATCTCTCCTGCGCCAAGATAAGGAAAGAGACAAATAACTCAGGAAATGAAAAGCAGTGACATGAAGCGGGAGAGGCTCCTGACACAGCGAGGACCTCGAGGACCGCGGCCCCTTCAGGGACCTCGTCCCTGACAGACTTCGGGGCTCCAGCCTAATCATATCTTTGTTGTTATCTTGTCGAGTCCTTTCTTCCGTATCGCCACCAGTTTGATAAACCGTCGCTACGCAGCCGCACGAGCGTGAGCGGGAACACCAGGAAGCTTCTCGATCCCGAAGAGGACGATGTGAACCGAGGGAAGATGAGATAAAAAGCCTCATCTCACAGTAACGACGCTAATGTGCTAAAGGTGCGTTAGCCGGAAACTCAAGGAGAGAATTACAGATTACAGACGACAACAAACACTGATGGAGACAGAGGGATGGACCTGGATAAGAGTGTTTAATCCTAAGGGTTGATGAACTGTGGCTCTTTGTTGTCGTTTTGTTTCTCTTTGTTGATATTTTGTTCCTCTTGGTTGACATTTTGTTTCTCTTTGTTGATATTTTGTTCCTCTTTGTTGACATTTTGTTTCTCTTTGTTGATATTTTGTTCCTCTTTGTTGACATTTTGTTTCTCTTTGTTGATATTTTGTTCCTCTGTTGACATTTTGTTTCTCTTTGTTGATATTTTGTTCCTCTTTGTTGACATTTTGTTTCTTTTTGTTGTCGTTTTGTTTCTCTTTGTTGATATTTTGTTTCTCTTTGTTGTCGTTTAGTTTCTCTTTGTAATAGTTTTGTTGCTTTTTGTTGTCATTTTGTTTCTCTTTGTTGACAATTGGTTTCTCTTTGTTGACATTTTGTTTATCTGTGTTGTCGTTTAGTTTCTCTTTGTTGTCGTTTTGCTTCTCTTTGTTGTCATTTTGCTTCTATTCGTTGTCGTTTTGTGTCTCCTTGTTGACATTTTGTTCGCTTTTGTAGTAGTTTTGAGTCTCTTTGTCATAATTTTGCTTCTCTTTGTTGTCGTTTTGTGTCTCTTTGTTGACATTTTGTTTCTCTTTGTTGTCGTTTCGTTTCTCTTTGTTGATATTTTGTTTCTCTTTGTTGTCGTTTCGTTTCTCTATGTTGACACTTTGTTTCTCTTTTTTATTAGTTTTTGTAGAACTGGATCATAGAAAATGCAATGTCGACAATTCATTATGACTTCTTGTTGCACGTCTAAAATACCCCTGATGTGAAGGAGGAGGCAACAAGATGTTGAAGCTCGTGAACACAGTTGCTGCTTCACTTTCTTTACATCAAAGATTGATTGGCCGTCTTTGTTTTTTTTCATCTGTTGACTCATCTCTGCATCCTTTTCTACGGGTGTCCAAAACATTCATCAAAATCACTTCTTTTCCCCCAGGCGTGTGATTGTGTGGTGTAACGCTTCGTCTCGCTGCTCCTCGGCCTGCATGCGGTTCATTATCTTGTGGTTATCACCGACTGCATCAGAGACTCGGCCCCTGAACGCCTCTCCCGGGTTTCACTCTGATTACGGATCGGCAGATACCCCGTGAAGTGATGAATGGAATCGTTTTTTCAAAAGTGGAGAATCATCCTTTACACTTAAAGTGGAAAACGTACTGCATCTTTCTACCGGCGGCTCTGATTGGCTCTATCTGTCCTCATCGTGCCGGAGGGAAGGTGGAGGGGGGGGGGGGGGTCATTAGACAGTGTTGACGCTACACTTTCCATCTGCAGCCTCTGCAAACAGTGCTTAGAGTTTACATCCGAGATGGTTCCTCCATGACAAAATGTCAACAAAGGGACTCAAAACTACTACAAAAGTAACTAAATGGCAACAAAGATACCTAAAACTATTACAAAGAGACACAAAATGTCAAAAAAGCAACAAAATGTCAGCAAATAGCAACAAGATGTCAACAAAGAGACTCAAAACTATTACAAAGAGCAACAAGATGTCAACACAGAGACTCAAAACTATTACAAAAAAGCAACAAAATGTCAACAAAGACACTCAAAACCACACAAAAAAGCAACAAAATGTCAACAAAGAGCAACAAAATGTCAACAAAGAGACTCAAAACTGCTACATAAAGAAACAAAATGACAACAAAGAGACTCAATTCATTGAGACTTGAATTAATTGTGATAAAACAAAGCATGTGTAATCTCTCCGGTTATAAAACAGTAATTTGCCACATTGCGAGAAGAAAATACTTTCCCTTAATAATTCAGCCGGAGGAGTAAAAGTGAAATCTTATTACCGTCCGGCGTTCAATCAGAGCCGCTTGAGCTGTGTGTGATTATAGATCTGCACAAGTAGCCCTCATTAAAATGTGTATGTGTTGTGTCGCGCTGCCGGCTCTCGCTCTGACACACACAGTCACCACATCATAAATAACCATAAGAAAACACACGGCGTGTGAAGTCTGCTCTCCGTCACTCCGGCTGCAGAGCGTCACGAGGAGAACACGGCTGATGGCTTCATGCCTCTGCTCTGCACGCCGTGTTTCAGTTCACATGAAGCCTCATGTGCTTCATGCTTTATTAAAGGAGGTGCATTTATTAAAGTAGGCGCATTTATTAAAGGAGGTGCATTCAGTGAGGCGCTAATGAACCGCTCTGGAGGCGCCTCGATATGACATCACCTTCTTTACTCCTCTCTCTACTTTCTATGTCTCATGTGTGTAGCTGCAATCAGAGCAAATGTTGGATATACAATGTATCTTATTGTATTTGATATACAATGTATCTTATTTAATTTGATATACAATGTATCTCACGTCATTCCAGATCCTGCTTCCCATCTCGTCAGTCCAACTCCCTTCACCTGCCTCTGGTCACTCCCTCGTTAGTCCCTCATTACCTTCACCTGGTCTTCATGCCCATCTCACCTGTTGCCCATTCCCTCGTTAGTCCCTCATTACCTTCACCTGGTCTTCATGCCCGTCTCACCTGTTGCCCATTCCCTCGTTAGTCCCTCATTACCTTCACCTGGTCTTCATGCCCATCTCACCTGTTGCTCATTCCCTCGTTAGTCCCTCATTACCTTCACCTGGTCCTCATGCCCGTCTCACCTGTTGCTCATTCCCTCGTTAGTCCCTCATTACCTTCACCTTGTCTTCATGCCCATCTCACCTGTTGCCCATTCCCTCGTTAGTCCCTCATTACCTTCACCTGGTCTTCATGCCCATCTCACCTGTTGCCCATTCCCTCGTTAGTCCCTCATTACCTTCACCTGGTCCTCATGCCCATCTCACCTGTTGCCCATTCCCTCGTTAGTCCCTCATTACCTTCACCTGGTCCTCATGCCCGTCTCACCTGTTGCTCATTCCCTCGTTAGTCCCTGTCTACTGAGGTTCCTTCACTTGTCCTCTGCCAGATTGTCTTGTGTTTTCGTGCCAAGTTCTCCAGTGTTATTAGTTTATATTCCTGACCTGCCTGTCCTGACCTCTGATTCTCGGCCCTGCCCCTTTTTGGACTTGTTTGCTTCTTGGACTGATCTCTCGGTTTTGACCCAGCCTGTTTTCAACTAAAGACGTTCATCTTTGTTTCTCCTCTCTGAGTCGTGCTCTTGGGTCCACTCTAATAGCACCGTGACAGATATACAATGTATTTTATTTGATATACAATGTATCTTCTTATGTTTGATTGTTTATTGGTTTTGTTTGTGTTTGTGTTTTTATTTCATTTAAGTTATTTGTGTGTTGGTGTTGTTTGTGTTGCTGGTGTTTGTGTTTTCATTTATTTGTGTGTTTGTGGTGTTGTGTTGTTTGTGTTGGTGTTTGTGTTGTTTATTTATTCAATAAATACATGTTGACATGTTGGATGTCCAGTTGATAAACATCCTGTGTTGTTTATCTCTTTAATAAATACATGTTGACATGATGGATGTCCAGTTGATAAACATCCTGTGTTGTTTATCTCTTTAATAAATAAACGTTATCTTGGATGTTCCCGTTCCCGACATCATGTTTAACCTCCAGTCCATATCGCATAATTGCATTCTGTGTACGGGAGAACAGTGTGTGTTTCTGCTGATGCGTGTGTGTGTATGTGTGTATGCAGGCATGTGCACAGACATTTTGGGGGGCAGGTGCTCAAACCAAAAAAAAGGGCACCCAATGCCAAAAAAATTCTGAAAGAGTTGAAGCATTAGCATCAATACACTGATGATGCTGTCCTCAACCTGCGTTTCCTCTGGCAGCATCAGACCGCTAGCTTACATTTTCTTTATGAATAAAAATGAATTATTATATAGCAACAACAGTACAAGCGTTCTGATTGGCTAATGGGTCGCCATGCCAGCCACGTATTGCCCTCCTCGCTGGTCTGATACGGATCCGTATTGCCCTCTTACGTCATTTTCAAAGTGAGCGATATTGATAGACATCAACAGCCAAGAGCAGTGGTCCTCAAACTAAGGCCCGCGGGCCGGATACGGCCCGCCTCCACATTTGGCCCGGACCTCTGAACAAGAGAGGCATTATGAATTTTTTTTCAGTCCTCGCAAATCCTAGACTAGCCCCTGTTAAATAGAACGGAATAAGAATTATCTCTCTCTCTCTCTTCTCTCTCTCCCTCTCTCTATTCTCTAAACATAACTAACGTCAGTAAACAGCTGGACAAGACTTTGAAATCACGGATTTCGTGAGTTTTTGTTTGTTTATTTTTTTAGGAAACGTCGGACCAGTTGTGACGTCATGTTTTCAGCAGCGTAATGTTGTGGTTGATTTATCACAAAACAACGTCAGGGAACAAACGCCGTCATGACCTGTTTGTCTGGTGCTGCGCGTCAGAGGAGAAGGAGGTGCACCCGTTCGGTGGCACTAGGAGCACTGCGCGGAGGAGGAAGTAGAGGAGGAGGAGGAGGGAGGAGGGGCACGGCGGAGGGAAGAGGGGCGGGGGGGGGGGGCTCGTGAGCGGCACGGAGCAGGTCGGGGCGAAATTCTCACAAGAACTCAAATAAATGCCCCGTCGGATATTAAAACACATTTGGAGGGACTTGATGACAGAGAGCCATTTTTATTCTTAAATACTGATGAATGAAAAAAGTGGGCTCCAGCAAAAAGGGCACTTTTCTCATCCAGGGCAAAAGGGCTGGTGCTTGAGCACCACTAGGGGTCTATCTGTGCACGTGCCTGTGTGTATGTGTGTGTGTCTGTGTGTGCGTGTGTACATGTTTACTCCTAAGGCCCTGATTGGCTCTCTGGTAGTTGGGGTGTCTCCTGTAGTTTCTCCGTATCGACTTCTTTCCGTTTTCTTTTACTTCACGGTGAAAAAAACCAAAACTTTTTTCAAAGCGTGAGGCGCGTATCGATCCACCTCCCACTTCTTATTTACTTAAAACATAACTCTATTTAATCAACTCGGCACCGAGTGCCTGCAAGGCGTCGCCAATATGTCCTTAAATAAAATCGTTCCTCGGATCAGATGAGAAGTGTTTCTCTTCTGTCCTCCGCGGCGCTCCGTGAGCCTCCGTCAACATGTCGGCGCGGCTGCTCAGATATATATATACATATATATTAGGGCTGTGAAACGATTAAAATTTTTTAATCGGATTAATCACAGGTTTTTGTGGATTAATCATGATTAATCACATATTACCGATATTCTCGGTATATTTTGTGAGAACATAGAGATTTATGACAAAAGACGGATATATACATTTATACATTCTTCTATACAATGGTGCTGCAACTCAGCAGTTATTTAGCAGTTTTCTTCCATATGGAACATTAATACATCTTCATCCTAAACAGAATGTTTAACCCTCCTGTTACCTTTCGGGTCAATTTGACCCCATTCAATGTTTAATGTCGGTGTTCTTTGGGGTCAATTTGACCCCAAGCTGTTTTTCACTGTGTCAAACATATCAGAAATATCAACTTTTTTATTTATTCAAAGGGCTATTTATGTAGTCAACAAACAAACATAAAGTACCTCACACTTAAACTTGGGAAGCAATATTAATTCTAATAATTTTTTGGAGGTTTTAATTGCTGGGGTCAAATTGACCCCGAGGGTAAAATATATTCGTAAATGTAAATGTAACAGGAGGGTTAAACAGAGCATTTTTCTCTTGTTTGTCAACCATGAACTCCACCATGATACAATCTAAAGGCCTCTAGTCTTCCTCTAGCAGCTGCTGAGGCAAACTGACTGTGTGGGTTTTCTTCATGAACTGGGCCGTGATGAAAGGGACGGCGGGGACACCGCTGCAAAGCTGAAACCTCACCGGCCCGGACAGGTGGACAGATTGACAAGTGACTTCTTTTTTGCTCGGTCCCGATGCGCGCGCACGGAGCTCTGTGGCGCGCGAGACGCAGATCGATAAGTGTTAACGCAACGCGAAGAGACAGAAATGACATGCTGCTGTGGAGATACGATCAACAACAGACGTTTAGTTTAATAAAAGAACAAAGACGTGCTCTAGAGAACATGTCAGGGGGCGGGCCAATCTCTTTAATGTCATGCGATCTACCGACACTACGCCGCGATCGACTGGCAGGTCGCGATCGACGTGTTGAGACCCTGATCTACAGGAAGTAAAAGTCGTAACAAGGTTTCCGGAGGTGAACCTGCGGAAGGATCATTACCGATGAACAGACCGTCTGCATGAGAGCGGACAGAGTTCAGATTGAAGTGGTGGATTGGAAGCTCATTTTGCAAGTGACTTTTTTTCGTCCCGACGACCAACAACAGACGGATTGGAAGCTCATTCTGCGCATGCGTTAAATGCGTTTAAAAAAAAAACTAGTTAAACCTGAAATTGAATTAACTGAGTTAACGCGTTATATTTCACAGCACTAATATATATATATATATATTTGTATATTTATATATATACATATATATATATATGTATATATATATATAGATATATCAGTGGCGGTGCGTCCATAGAGGGTGCGTGTTGACGCGCTAAATGTGTGTGGGAGACCGTCAGCCTGTCAACAACCACTTAAGTTAATGTGAAAAAATATAATATATCGCCACTCATCATCACTGAGAGAAGCCCCTCCCCTTTTTCGGGGCTCCGGCCCAACGTGTGTGTGCGGCAGCGAGCAAACATTTCAGTCGTTTCGGCAAGGACGGCTTCTCATTGGCGGATGAAACGCGAATCTTGGGTCACAAAAATGTGCGCTCTGGCCAATGACATTGTTTTATTATTTCACGTGACTGGACTATTCGGCCAATCAGAGACCGGTATCGTTCCCTCAGCCAGAGAGCTCCACGGAGCTACGGGAGCAGGTAGCTAACGGAGCTGTTAGCTGGAGGCTCAGTGAGTAATGCGCTGTTTAGTTTCCCCTGTCTGTTGTTCCAAAGTCCTGGGACTGAAACTCTCTGGACTACAACGGGGGGAGGGATCTAAAGAGCTTCAGACAAGTGGAAAGCACGAATCTTGCCGCAGTTATCTAGCTAAGAGCATGAAGCTAACGAGCTAACAGCATGAAGCTAACGAGCTAACAGCCTGAAGCTAACACTGTTTGAAGAGCAGCAGAAGGAGACCGAACTGGCATCGAAACACAACGAAGAAGTTCTGAAACAGACACATTCCCTCCAGAATAATGAAGCAGGCTGGTTACAGACATGATGACTTTAACCAGAGAGTTATGGAGAAGTTTGACCACTTTAAAGAGAGGAGCTACTTGTCTTTACAGTAGAGGCTCTGCTCTGTCACCCAATGTAACATGTGATCTCTTTCTGACTCTATTCTGCTCTGAACCTCTTTCATGTGAGGGTGAAACTCTTTTATTCTGTAAACCTCTGAAACCCAACCCAATGTTCCTTAAAGCTGCTCTGAACCTCTCATGCCCAAAGTCACAGTGTGTTGATAGTTGTTATTGGACCGTGTTGAGCACGCTGTGTTCTTTAAATAAAGCTTTGTTTTTTACAATATTCTACTCAAAACCTCTTTTCTTCTCATTGTTGAGTGATATTTAAACCGCGTCACCCAACTGCGCCCCCCCCCCCCCCCCCCAAATTTCACCAGCCGCCACTGATATATATACATGCCGAAGCTCCTCGTGCCTCTGAAGTACCATTGGGCTCCGAGTGGCAGTTAAGTGCACTTTTCAGGTTAATGGTGCTGGAGAGGGAGAGAGAGGGAGAGGGAGAGAGGGTTTAGAGGGAGAGAGAGAGAGAGGGAGAGAGAGAGAGAGAGAGGGAGAGAGAGAGAGAGGGAGAGGGAGAGAGAGTGAGGGAGAGGGAGAGGGAGAGGGAGAGAGAGAGTGAGGGAGAGGGAGTCACACCTGCTCACTCTCTCTTTCCACTCAGGCTGTGAGCAGCTGGTCGTGTGTCTGTCTGCGTGGTTTTGACAGTGACACTTCAAAGCACCTCGAGCTCCCCGTGTCGCGGCCTCCCATTGGTCGAGCCTCCGAAGCTCCACGTCTTCTTCATCGCGATGAAGACTGTGACTCGTGAGATGAGGATGAGGAGACTTTGTCAAATTACATCCAGATATAAATATATATTTACACAGCCAAGAAACCAAGAAGCCTTTTTCCTATTTTAAAAAAAAAACAAATTTGGGGGAAATAAACATGAACAATTCATAATAAATAATAAAAATAAATTAATAATTAAATTCTGCAGGTCATCTAAAAACGTATAAATTCACCTGATATGGAGATTAGGACTTCACATCCTCCAGTTTGATCTTGTGACTCTTTCTTTCTATAATTCTACAATAATTCACGATAAATTTAAGGGATTTATTTGTGTTTATTTCGCCGTCTGCAGCGTTCTGACGTGTTTTTATGTATTTTTGTATGTTTTTGCAGAAAAGCACATTTCCTAGAAGAGAGCGACTCCATGTAAATACAGTTTACTCTTATTTATTCGTGGCTGTAGGCCACAATGA